>NC_053028.1:1685087-1785254 GCF_003073215.2 Triticum urartu | reverse complement strand
GGGTGAGCTTGATTATGTATGCCATTCAATATGGTGCTAGAGCCATGAAATGGCAATTCTATCTGTTAGTTGTAGGTTCAGCTCGCACCTTATATTTATCTATAACAAACAAAATCTTATTCATATTTGCCACAAGTTATGATGTTTTTGGGAGATTTTAGAGCATTTGAACCCATAGTTCTTAACCTCTGGCACCACCACTAGAGCTAAGAGGTCTCAAGTTCAAGACCAAAAAAATGCAATATTAATAATAATATTCATGGCCTACATCGTAAGACTTGGAGGAGGCTATACATGACGGGTGAGTTCATATATATTTCCCACCGCTCCTCACAATTTGAGATCTCACGTAAATTGGTAAGATACCCTAGTCATCAGCAATGGATAGTAAAACAGAGCCCATCTCTATTGTTGCCAACGTTTCCCTCTTTTGTAAACGGGGTTTCAAGAAATTGAACGCCATGTGAGCATGCTTGCATATTTATGATTGGTCAGGACATTAGGTAACTCGCTTAATGTACTCCAAGGACCCAAATCAACAATTTCAAAGCACAGTGATCCAAATGATGCCCCATCCCCCGCATTATTTTGGTGAACCACAATATAGTTTAGTCATTAGCTATAAATTATGATCTACACTACTCACACACATTTATTGCCATCGGGGGTACTATCTACTGGTGACACTGCATTTCTATGATTTTGAACTTTAGATGTATCTTTGGTACGTTTTTCATGTTAACCTTGACTCTCTAGAGAGGACCATGCAACGCCTTTAGCTATAGGCATGACGATAGACGAGATGATACATGTGGATTGGATTATTTGTCATTTAGACAAAGTACCTCAAAAAATTGAGAAAATTAAATATGAGGACATGAAACAATATTCAAGTTAGAGTCATACCATGAAAGAAATTAAGCAATCCACTGCATCATACAACCTTTCTCCTTTTATTGGACCCCCCACCAGATTAGGCGAGATCTTTGACAACAACAATAATGCCTAAACAGATAATAATTTTTTAATAAAATTATGTTATGCAATTAGTGACTTATCTACATGGCAAAAGTTAGGGCATTTGTACACTTCAAAATTATGGAGAAATTTTACAAAATTTAATGACATAATGACACAAGTGCACTTGCAAATTTTGGTGTAAGAATTTTATAATGTATATATAATACAAAAAATACAAATCAAGATGTGTTGTATTTGTTATGTATAATAGTCTTGATTCTATTTTTCTATACACATTCATTAGCTTCTTGGCAAATTTTGGAATCATTCACCATTCTATTGTGTAAGGCAAAATCGTTGCCAATGCACCTAGTTAAGTTAATTAAATCAATGTTTGGAATCTAGAAAATCGTCGATGTGATTTTTATGAAGACATATTAAAGAGTACTGCACTTAATGTTTGGGCTTTCCACGAAAGAACATTCCCATTTTTCTAGATTAAGAGAATATCACAAATAACTTGTCATGACCTTAAGTGCTTCTGCAGTACAATCCGATACGGACCAACCATTATCTGCTGTTGAAAGTGTCCATGAACCTTTGGATCTATGGCGGTAATAAGCTTGGCTGTCAGGATGGTTCTCAAGAACCTGTAAGTAATAAGTTGATGTCAAATTACTATGCCAATATTGTTTTATTTATAATATGTAAGGTTGGGAGATATAGAATATTAAACCTGTGAATTTTGAATAAATTCATGGGCTTTCTGAAGTGTTGGACCGTACTCATTAATAAGGTTTGTTGAGTAATATGCTTGGACAATAAAAGATGTCTCCCAACTTTGACAACCATCATATACCTGTCATAAACAGTTAGGAAAATTTGGTGTGTACAATACACTTGTATCTTCATAGAACACTTGAATTTCACATGTGTACATAAAGAATCTCTCACATCAAATACAAGGAAAATATCAACAAAAACAAATAAGCATATAAAACAATGTAACATCCCCATTTTCATGGATTCAAAAATTGAAGAAAGGATGTTGCGAGCCAGTTGCATGTATCAATAAATAGATTTATGTGGAGTTTCATAAATAATATCAAATATTTTGGAATTAATTTGCCTAAAAGGATGAAATGAATTTTCTTTCCTATGTTTGTATTTTTGTAATTTTATTGGATTCCTCTTGTCTAATTTGATTTTCAGAAAATTTACCAGAATTTTTTAGTGGAATTTGCATTTTATTTGGATTTCATTTTCTTTCAACATTGACTTTATTTGGAAAATCAAATCGAATCAAAATGGGCCGAATCCGTGCCAGCCAATAAAGGGGATGATCCACACAGAAACAACAAAAAACGTACACACATAATCCTCGCTCATGTTGCCTCCCCTCTCCTTTACAGGAAACAACCCCAGTCCCACACCTTCCTTAGCATCATTTTCTCGTCATCCAACCGCAAGTAAAAACTAGAGGGAAGGCGGCAAGAAGAAACCAGGGTCATCATTGGTTTTATTTGAATAAACTAAACCTATTGTTAGTATATGGAAGGGACCTTTGAAGCTCAACACCGATGAAACATCAGGGAACAAAGGGGAGGGGCCAGCTTCGGGGGATCTAGAGGAGGCTTTGGTCTCTATGTCTCTCTCACCACTGCACTGCCTGTTAATTGTCCGTTTATCTCCTTATCCACTACTTATAAAAGTGCAAGTTTTATATATCATATAAATCATGCGCAAAAATGCCAACGGCGGTCGTCCTCCATGGAGGTGGGTATTTAAAAAAAATCAAAAAACATATTTTAAAGTTTCAAAAAATTCTGGAAAAATCATACATGTTAACATGGATGTATTCTACATATGTGTAAATTTTTAAGATGAAATGCATTATGATGAGAGCTACACAAAAAAGACAAATCATGTTTTTCAGACTGATGAACAGTGCGAACACTGTTCACTATTAGAAATGCAGGTTTTTCTCTTTTTTGTGTAGCTCTCACCATAATGTATTTCGTTGTCAGATTTTATACACATGTAGAATACATCCATATGAATGTGTAGAATTTTTTTTTCAGATTTTTCTGAAACTCCAAAATGTAATTATTGAATTTTTCAAAATAACCACCTCCATGGAGGTCGCCCGACAAAAGCCCTCACTCATAAATCATGCCCATTCAATAAAAAACAATGAACCCCATCTTCTCTGTGATGGCCCCGACGAGATGATGTATCACAACAAAACTATCTCATAAACGGAAATAGAGTTTGTGAGCACGAGCTCACACGCACCCGATGGAACAGTAAAATCTAAAAAATAGTAAATAAATCTGAAATTTTCGGCAAAAAAACATTGATGTGTTTCACATGCGTGCATTTTTTGGGATGGCATGACATTCGTGGAGGTTTGTGAAAAACAAATTCGATAGAACAAAAAACTATAAAAAGGAAAGAATATTTATAATTTTGGTTTCGATGGTAAGATAATAGTCTAGAAACACAAAAGTCATAAACAAACAATCTGCCAGTAGTAGTTGGTTTAACAGGATGAAGTACCTGATCTTTTAAGCCAAGGTTTACACAAATTGGTCCTCGACCATTCTGAACTATAAAAATGGAATGAAGCAAAGTAGTGGGGTAAAACCATGACATGAAAGTGTTACCTGTGCTTTCATGCCATCTTCTGCCAGCCATAAATAATCATAGATCCTTGGAATATGTAACTTCAAAGCATCTGAATTTGGATCGTCGACCCAACAACAAATCATATGTAGTGCCTAGAGAAACAAAAAAATGAATGTGTATTCAAATTAATTAGATTATGTGATAAATTGCAAGAAAATGGCAAATAAATCATTTAGATGGTAAAATGACAAATATGATGTTAACACATGAACTTGACAGTGGCAATGAATGGATTTGGGGGATTGGGACTATTTTGATTGTCTGGTTCTAAACATACACCATTTAACAATACTAAACATTTGTCATGATGCTCTTCCTTTTGTATGCATATATTTAATATAATACATGTAGAAAAGAAGAAACAAGTGTAATTTGCATAAGCACCAATGTTATTACACAAAATATATGCATAATGAATACAATAAAACATTTATTCCTCTGAGTGATTCATAGTTCCTCTAGTCAACAAAGTTGTAGTCAAGATAATATTGGCTATGAGGTTTTACCATTAATATTATCTAGAATACATAGGTTGGGAAAATTACATATAGATAGGCAAAACCTTGAGGATCATGCATAATGTCTACATATCAGTTCCATTTAGCACAAGTCTAATCCCAAACATAAAGTTTGGTCGTTTGGAAACAAATTGGGTCTGACCTTCGACATTTTTTCTTGCAAAAGTAGCAAAAGCCATCCATTATTATTTGGGAAAATTTTGTCTTTGCCACTCTAGATTTTGCCAATTTTCCTTATGCTACTCTAGATTTTGACATTTTATTTTTGCCACACAATTATCACAATTGCCATTCCCGTGGCAATAGCAAAATTTTCAAAGTGGCAATTGTGATACATTTCAAAAGCTAAGAGTGGCAAAAATGAAATAAAATTATTGCGCTTTTGCCACGGAATGGAAATTGTGATAATTGTCAAAAGTTAAGAGTGGAAAAAGTGAAATGTCAAAATCTAGAATGGCATAAGGAAAATTGGCAAAATCTAGAGTGGAAAAAACAAAATTTTCCCTTATTATTTTTGCACATACTAAGAATCAAGCCTACCTTGTTAATCGGACATATATCGATATATTTTGTACTTTCATCTTCATAGTGGATATGTTTCATGAGGTTTTTCAATGCTTTATCTCTTAACTTGTTAACCGGCCAACTATTCAACACTGGTTCTACAAATTTAGTAAGACATGTCCAAATAACGTTTTGTAGCAATGACCGTGGATAGCGAAGGTCTTCCTGCATGCAAAGAAATGCAATTAAGAACATATATTTAGACACATAAGTTAATTACTTGATAATTTCAATTTAAGGAAAACAAGAAGGATTTATACTTAGTATATAATTATAATTTCCCCATCTTACTTGCATCGGCAGTCACCTTATCTAAGCTTTAATCATCTATTTCACCAATTATGTGATGCTTCTTCTACAGTTTTCGCAATCACTCATATTTCTCTATAGTTACTTTACGTTTGTGTCATACGACCATGCACATGTGACAAGTGTAAGCAATTTAAATCAAAATGAACATAAACATGTAATACATATATAAACTTATAATTTACAAAGCAAAACTAAACACAATTTGAGATATTCAATGTTGTTCTAATTTTGTAAGCAATGAGCGCATACACAACTAAATGATAGTATGTCATATAGAACGTAAAATTTACACATGCGTAGTTATTATTACTACTAAGTGTGAGATGGCATACATAATAAACAAATTATGCATGTGGTTTGCACTCTACATCACCATATGTTCTCAAAAAATAACTTACTAATATATTTTCTTCCAAAATAAGGGTTACATTTTCAGCTAGAAATCTTACTAAAACGAACCTTGGCACAAGTATCACGTGCTTTATTCCAATCGACCTCATGGTATGGTATGCTATAGAGCTCCTCTCTTATTGCCCATATTGTTGGTGTAATTGGGCCAACAAATTTTTTACCATAAAGATAAGACATTGGCATATACATTAACCGACAAAAGCACCAGAATCGTCCTATGGAAGAGAAAGTTCACCTGAATAAGAAAAATGATCGTAAAAGCAACAACTAAATGCATTGTCGAAGATGCTGATTACTGAATGGTTCTTGATTCATTACCTTTCATCCACATAGACAACAAAACTTAGCACTCCAGAATTATAGTTTCAAAACAAACTGGCAACTCATGTTACTTATTAGGGAAAATTTTGTTTTTGCCACTCTAGATTTTGCCAATTTTCCTTATGCCACTCTAGATTTTGACTTTTGCCACTCTTAGTTTTTGAAAATTATCACAATTGCCATTCCCGCGGCAAAAGCAAAATTTCCAGAGTGGCAATTGTGATAACTGACAATAGCTAAGAGTGGCAAAAATGAAATAAAATTAATTTTCTTTCGCCACAGAATGGCAATTGTGATAATTATCAAAAACTAACAGTGCCAAAAGTGAAATGTCAAAATCTAGAGTGGCATAAGAAAAATTGGCAAAATCTAGAGTGGCAAAAACAAAATTTTCCCTACTTATTATAGAACTATCATCAGTCGTACACATGATATCAACGTACACTCAGTATGTCACTCCAGATTTGCTGTGGGGTGGGGGTAGATGTCCCTCCTGCATCCACCGTCGACACAATCCCAGAGATTCACGTGACTGCATAGCTTTTCGCTGGTATGTATTCAATAAGGAATATTTGTCATATGGTGGCCGAGGAGGGGGGCCAACTATCCCCTATAGCAGGATGCTATTTTGCTATGACTTAAGCAAATTAAGTGGTCATAAAATGATCCCAAAAATGCACGAAGTTACATGTGACGTGTCAATAATATCAATCACATATATAATTGCATTTTGTTGAATTGCACTCAGTTAAGTCCAAATCCTTGGTGAACCCTATACGACGCATAGGTCACTGTCTAGCGCAGTAGCGCATACCCCTCACGAGCGTTGGAGTTTCTCTGGGCCGGCCCATTAGCGGATTCTCCCCCAACCGGTTTTGGGAAGGTTCTAGAACCTTCCTCGAACCAGCTTTTTCTGTTTTTTTTCTTCTTTCAGTTTTTTTATTTTTCTATCTTTATTTTTTGTTTCTTGTTCATTTTTCGTTTCTTTTTCAGTTTTCCTTTTTATTTTTTAATTAGTAAAATCTTTTAAATTCATGGTTTTTTTCCTGTTTTTTTATTTTTTGTTTTTATTTTGCGGATATGTTTTTTAAAATTCATGAACATTTTTTGAAATTGTGAATAGTTTTTTAAAATCATGAACATTTTTTTTGAAATTATGTACTTTATACTTTTCACTTTTTTGCGAATTTTCTTTTTAAATTCGTGAACCTGTTTTTTGTTCATGGAATTCAAAAAATGTGCATCAATGTAAAAAACTTGTTCAACAATTTCAAAAAATGTACATCGAATGCATTTTTTATTCATCGGATTTAAAAAATGTTCATCAAAAGTCAAAATTTGTTCATCGAATTGCAAAAATGTTCATCGAATTAAAATTTTGTTCATAGTTTTTAAGAAAATGTTCATTGAAATCAAAATTTGTTCATCCATTTTTTCTCAAAAAAATGTTTTTGAATACAAGTTTTGTTCATAAAACTCAACAAATGTTCACTAAATTAAAATTTTATTTATGAATATAAAAAAAATTCTGCATTATGAAAAACTGCTCATAATTTTTTCCTTAAAATTCAAAATATGTTCATTCTTTTGAATTCAAAATATTTTGTGAATTCAAGAACTTTTTTTGCCAATTCACAATTCAAAATGTCTTAATGTTTTAGAACTAATCCTGAATTGTTTTAATATAGAATAAAATAAAAATTGAAAATAAAAAGAGAAAGTAAAAAATGCAATGAAAAAAGGGGAGCACCGCCGCGCATGGGTCGGGCCATTAGGGCACGGGGGTGGGGAGGGTGCGCGCTGCCGCTATTGGGGCTGCCCCATGAGCGATGTAGGAGCTCCCCAAATCCTTAGTATGTTTTTAACACGTGGAATCTGATGAGGGGATCCCAATCGGGCAAGCTCTTGAGATGGAACAGGTCTAGAAGGATGGGAAAGGCCCAAGGCCATAACATGACTTATATAGCTAGGACGAATGCACAAAGCCTAGTCGGCAGGAAGCTATCCAAGCAATTTAGTCGGCATGTGAAATGGCTCCACTAAGCAATCCAGGCATGTAATAAGTAGTAGCAGAAAAAAAATCGGCACTCAATGTGGGCATTAATTTAGCCGGGCGTTGTAGCTTCTAACCATGCCTAACTTATTCTATAAGGCATGGCGAGTTGGCAATCTGACCATTCACACCTTTACTAAACACCTCCTACAAGGAAGAAGCAACACTCGGCAGGAATAGGGTATTACCTCTTAGACAGAGAGCCCAAACCTGGGTATAACCCATCGTGTGAATCTTGTTCCCCGAGCATACCAAACCTCTTAGAAATGTGTATTGCCGTGAAATCTCCATGACATAGTCCCAAATACCAATGTCCATTTAATATAATGGATGCAATGAAGTCTGGGTCTATTGAAGTATTTTCCAAGTAACTATAAATTTACCCAAAAAGCAACTTTGAACAAGTATTTTTCGCATATCTTTAACTTCATAAAATTTAATTAAAATCAGCGACATAATTAATAGCCAACACATGAGTGCATGGAAATGTCAATATGGTCATGTAGGAAATAAAAAAATGTGTATTCAATGTAGACAGTAAGACAAGGAGAAACTGGAGAAAGTTGACTGGTGCACGCATGTAGGGAAAACATAGAGACAATTGAGATAGTAAGAATAAATTTGGCAATTCAATATACATTTTTGTCATGAAGGGAATTACATATGTTGAGGATTCAATAATATTTACTCACACAAAAGAAACTAGTACCTGGATGAATTGGAAGAAAATGTGGGACAAGCCATAGTTCAGGAATGATCGAATTATTTCCAGACCATTCATACAGACCGACCACCTTCATTTACAAAATATGGATCACTTGCATTAACCCCTCCTTGGCCAAGAAATAATGGTTTCAAGGTAAAATTGACAACTACAACAACAAGTTTGGCCCACAACATTTGGTAATTTTAGGGTTGAGACTAACATACCCTAGAAACTAAGAAGCTAAACTATTTCACTCGGAAAGCTTCCACTAATTAAAACAAAGATAAATAATTATTCTTATATTTTCAAGAAAGTTATTCTCGTAATTAACATACAAAAAATAAGCAGTCGTGGAAAGACATTTGAATTTTGAGGAAAACTATTAGCTAGAAAAAAAATACCATCAATATCATGATTTTGATGAATTTTAACAGGTTTGCTTATTTAATAACAATCTAGTTCCTAGATAGAAAGTTCATGCAAAAGGCATTAAGTTTAAATTTTAAACTGCACATTAAGTTTGTTCAAGATAATTAGGGAAAAAGTCAGACTTAACATGTAAATGGTTTTGAAAAAAATCCCTTCATGATAAGTAAGGAAGTTGCCAGTTTTTTTTAAAGAACCCATGCCCCACAGAGCCTGGTTTATTTTCACACATGCATGCGTAGATATATGTCATACACTAGATTGTTTGTCTTTCAGTGGCATACCGAGAGCCATATCTTTCCCCATTGTGGTATTGCAGCGGCACTTCCATGCAATAGAATCCAAGCACGCCCCTTGATCAAGGCTTCATTGTCCACCTCATCAAGAAGCCTCAAGGTAACATAGTTTAAGCATGATCCAAACATGGTGCTCGGGCCCAACACTTGTGTGCCCCAACCACCATCTTCATTCTACATGGATTACAATAAATGCAATTTCGTCATGTTTTTCTGTACCATGTTATGGTAATGTGCATTCACATATAAAGGCTATTACTAGAAAGTAAGTGGAACTGATGTTTGCATGCCTGATGGTTGTAAATATAGCGACAAATCTCACGCCGATGTTCTCTTGAAAGGACGGTATTGAGTGTTCCAGTAACATGTAGAGCAAATATCTGGGAGATAAAATAAAAACCATCACCATAATGTTGTCCACAGGCCAACTACAGTATGCAACTTTTGATAATTATCTCAGGATTATTGACAACCCAACATTAAACTGAACTGGCCAACATTTGAAGGTAAAAAAATCTTATGCATCTTGTGTATATATGGAGATTATCACTGGCACTATAATTAGATAGTCCTTAATTAAGCAGTACAAAAGGAAGTGAAAATTTTACTACAGAATTTCTGGCAGTACACATACAACTTGTTGGAAAGACTTGGGTAAAAAAATTACTAAAAAATATCTCACAAACAATCAGGTTCACCATCCAACAATAGAGCATTTGCTTTCTGCTAGCAATATTCACCGGCTCACTATAAAATATATTTCATGAAACAAAGTGAAGTCAAAATATAGTGAGATAAGTAAGTAAAATAAAATACAGACCAAGATGGGCATAATGAACATAATTCCACTGTAATCGCCAGGCCAATGCCCATCGTGTGCTTGCAGAGCAGAGTGTTGACTAAGGGCTCGCCTCAATGATGTTAATACAGTCTCTTCTGTGACTTGTGCAATATCTACAAGCTTGATGGCCGGAAGATCCACCTGACCCTGAAGGTGCTTTTCTTTTGCATACTGCATGCAATAGATAATTTGAGAATTTTATGGTAAGTTTTCTTATAAGTCATAACATAACAAACGGTAGGGAAAAAAGCCAAAAGTTTGTATGAATGTATACCTGCATGCGCATAAGAAGATCCTGTGACTCCCTCTTGTGGAAGCGGCGCTGGGTGAAGTCCCGGCGGACTCTATCAACCTCGGCGCGCTCCTCCGGCGTGCCGTGGTCGGGGTCGAACTCCCACACTGCCCTGCCAAGGAAGTTGTTCACCGACCGCAACCACGGCCCGCCGCCCTCGGAGACCTTGAGCCTCCACATCTCTGTCCCTCCCTCCCTGCCGCTGCTGGTCACTATGACTAGCTAGCTGCTAACCCAAAATGTATACTCCTATGGTGTGGTGGATAGCTTAAATATGGTTGAGTTCAGATCGGCTCACCGGCGCCTAATAAGTAGAGTAAATTTGTGGTGGCCAACATGTGTGCCCCACGTACGTAAATATTGGTCCAGAGGACAGGTGGCCATCTTCAATTCGGCCCTAGGCCCTAGCTACCTTCCGTCTTAACCGTCGTCATCGTTATCCTCTTCTGGCACAAAAATCTGATCGTCTGCTTGTTGCTCCCACAAATTAACCTCATCTCTACCGTAGTAACTCACGTTGTAATGATGATAGGTCTGTGGCGATAGATGTGAACCAGGCTGTCGCATGCATGCATGCTGGCAACAACAATATGAATGCAGCTTTAATTTCTCCTTAATTAGTAGCACAGATACTACTGAAAATAGGATACAGCATCTAGCCATATGCGAATATGTAAGCACTGTTGGAGCTGCATGCTCTTATCCTTGCTCTAGCTGCGTCTCACAAGTGCTACATTTTTCCTCAGCCCCCATGGCTTCTTTAAATACTCAACATAAGATATATACAAGCAAGATGCCCCTGCTACGCTATGGAATCACAAAAAGATTAAGTGGACAAAAAGTGTACAGTTGTTTTTTAATTGTTTTGTGGTTTTTGATTTTTTTTAACAAGCACATAAGCAAACTAACGATAGATAAAAAGTAACTAAACTAGATAGATAACTCCTCGTATCGCTCCCTCCAGGACGATCACCGGGGGGGCAGCCCTAGCGGCCGAGCCGCACCCCCCCCCCCCCCCCCCCCCCCCCCCCCCCCCCCCCCCCCCCCATCCCCTCTCCTCCTCCTCGTCGCCCCCAAAGATATGTGTTGGCTAAGCTGGGGGCGCCGGCGGTGATGGGAACGGCGAGGATCTAGGCTGCAGCCCCATGGTCTGGAGAGACTGGCGGCGCGAGATCGCCCTTTGGTCTTCGTCTTTCCCAGCGGTTCGGCGCTACTCCGACGGCTTCGTAGGGAGGGCGGATCAGGAGGGGATGTGGCCAATTGGCGGTGCTTGATTCCCGGAGCAGCAGCTCTGGTCATTGCGGTGGCGGTGTCCCCTCCGCCGGGGATGACGGGCCAGGTGGTGGGTCCTTGTGGCGGTGGATCTTGGGATCCCGCTCCCAGGGACGTTGCTGGATGAGCCTGGCGGCTGGAGCTTCCTCCTGCGTCTACAGCGCTAGATGTGGGATTGTTGCGCCTGTTGCCATTCTATGGGCGACGACAGCGGCTGGCGCAACGGCGGGTGCTCCCTGTAGTGCCCCGAATCGAGGCGGTGGCCCCTCTTCTTCGACGGCGGCAAACTCCGGGGTCGTTTGGGTGACTCGGAGTCTAGAATCGTGGTGGCGACGGCCTGTCTGAGGCTGGTGGCAGTATGGGACGTCCCCACAATCAACAAATCAGGTTCGATGCGGCTCGGTAGGTGACACATGCGCCTCTTCCGTAGTTGTCAGGCAGTGCTTGTTGCCGGTAGGTGAAGCCACCGGCAATGCGCCGCCCGCGGATGCTATGCACAACGTCTTATGCCGAGATGTCAAGTCATGCCTGCTACAAGCAAGTGCTGCACGGTGGCTCTGGCGGAGACGTCATCTTTAGCCTGTTGCTGATGGATTGAAGGTGGTGTGACAGTAGAGGGAGGCAGGCGGTATGGAACGCCGTTGTCTTCCTTGTCTTCTCCGGAGGTATCCAGCTATCGAGGCGTCGGTAGCCGGATAAGGGCGGATGGTACAGACGGCTTCAATGACGAGTTTATGCACTCTAGTGGAAACACAAGATGTCTGATCAGACTATGTCGGCGTGCGCCTGGGTCGTGTCCTTGCTGAAGGCGGTGGATTGAAGCTTGGCTTTGAGGATGAGAATTTGGAGTTTAAGCTTGTGGTGGACTCGTCATCATCGGCACACGTCCGACGATTCCTTCTTGAAGGCGTAGCCTAGGAGTTTTCTATTTTTCGTTTGTGATGTGTCTTGTAACATAGGGTTAGTCGCTATCTGGTGGAGTTACTATCGCGAGGCATGTAGCCTCAGGAATTTTTTGGCTTTATTTCTGGTCAATGTTGCTCGGCTGCTGGATTTTGCTTCATTAATAATATATGGCTGCATGCATCGTCCTGATGCAGAGGCCGGGGATATCTTCCTTTTCGATTAAAACAAGATAGATAACAAGAAAGCAAAGTTGTAATGTATACGACCTATAGTTGTTGAAGATAATTTCCTGGCAATGGCGCCGAAAATCTTGCTTGCTCTCCCGAAGTAGTGGTTGGGCAACCCCAAGTGTATTGGTGATGTAACCTAGGAATAAGTATTTCCATTGATTGAGAACCAAGATTTATCGAACCACTAGGAATTACCTCTGCAACAACTAATAATCACTACCTGCACACAATACACAAAACAAACTTGTCCCCAACGATTCAAGAAGGTTGTCAATTTCTTGTCCTTAAAAGGGTAAATTGTATGGTAGGGTTGGAATTATAAATAGATAAAATAAATAAAATGGTACAGCGAGAGAGTAAAGTAATGATGGTTGTTTTCCGTGATGGGAAATAGACCTAGGGCCATGGCATCACTAGAGGCATCTCTCCAAGCAAGATAACTGTGTTGCGGTGAACGAATTACAGTTGGGCAGCGATTAAATTGCAATATTTATATTTATGACTGGTCATTCATGGCACAATTGTATAAGCATTATGTCTGTGATATGTAGACCATTCATCCAACCAAATCTACAACTAATGCTCCACCTAAAGACCGCTATCTAGCATGCATCTCGGGGTATTAAGTTCATAATAAACAGAGCATTGCAAGAAGCATGATGTCATAATGTAGACAGTAAACTAGCATCCAAGTGTGATAAAGAAATCAATGTTTTATTCTTAGTAGTAACAATACAATACGTGTCTTCTCCCTTTTTATCACTAGGATATAGATCACCGCAAGATTGAGCCCATTACCATACACAACTTCCTCTGAAGATCTAGCATTAAAATTGGCCAAAGAACAACACATAGATCGGAAAGCATATATGACTACTTAATATGACGTAAAAAAACCATAAGATATTCAATATAATTCAATGAACAATCTGATCATGAAGTGATAATTCATCAAATCCCAACAAACACAATACAGATTACATCCTATGGATCCCAATCATGTGAGGCAGCTCATGAGAACTTTGTATTGAATCACAAGGGAGATAGGATGTCATCTAGATTCTTCTATGGACCCAAGGTCCTAAGGGAACTAATAACACATGGTCATGATGGCAGTAAGGTTGAATGAAGATGGCTCCGGTGATGGATTCCCCCTCCGGCAGCATGCCAGAACAGGCCTTCAGATTGGATCTTCACGGAACGGGGGGTTTCGGGAGATATTGAATTTATAGGCAAAAGATGGACGAAAGGCGATGTTGAGGGGCTCTAGAAGAGCCCATCACGCGAGCACCACACCGGCTGCATGGCTTGGCCGTGTGGGGTCTGTAGGTGGCCTCTGGCCCCCCCTCTAGTTCCTTCTTCTTCTAGAAAAAATGTCAAAAAACCACGGTGTTTTGAGGTCCAGAGATACCGATTTTCTGTAAAAAACCAAAAACATGAAGAAAACAACAACGTGCTTTGGGCACTGAATTTAGGTTAGTCCAGAAAAATAATACAAGTATATATAAAAGGTATCTAAAAGTGGTTTTATGATAGGATGAAACAATCGAAAATTATATACATGAGACGTATCAACTAATTTGTCGGCGATGCACTATTCGAGCCCTATTTTCGCCAGCGATTTTGTACAAGGTGACAAGTGTTTGATTGCATATACCATGGTGTCGGGGCCTATGATGATTACTTCATCCTAAAGAAGTATGTCATTGGAACCATCAGTTTTTCTGGTTACCAGAAGTGCATGGCTGCAATGAGGATGCTTGCCTATGGCATGGTCGTAGATTCATGGTTCGAGTACCTCTGGATGTCTAAAAGCATATGCCTTGAAGCAGTGGTAAATTTTCTACTACAATAGTGAAGGTGTTTGGACTGGAGTAGTTGAGAGAACCCACTCCCGCAGACATAGCAAGGCTCATGACAATTGGAGAAGCAAGATGGTTTCCAGGTATGGTCGAATCCATGAATTGCATGCACTGGGAATGTAGGAAATACCCATGTGCTCAACAAGGGCAATACCAAGATCATTGCAAAAAAAAAAACAGCCATCATTCTGAAGCAGTTGCATCACATGACCTCTAGGTTTGGCACTCTTTCTTTGGCTTGCCTGGGTCTCACAATGACATCAACGTGCTGCAGCAATCTCCATTGTTTGCAAGGTTTTGTGCAGGGCAAGCTCCTGAGCGCAACTATACCATCAATGGTCGTGACTACGACATGGGGTACTATCTCTCTGATGGTATCTATCCTCCATGGGCAACTTTCGTCATGACCATCTCTCAACCAAGGGGTAACAAAAGATATCACTTTGCCCAAAGACAAAAATCTGCAAAAAAGGATGTCGAGAGGGCATTTGGAGTGCTTCAAACACGGTTTACAGTTGTTCATGGACATGCTAAATTATAGGATCCAGAGACATCGTGGGAGATGATGACAGCTTGTGTGATCATGCACAACATGATTGTGGAGGATGGGGGGTGTTGGAGTTCTGCATGGTCTATATTTTCAAAACGTGGGTGATCCTATCAAGCTTTCATGGCAGAATCTAGCGGCATTTGAGGATTTTATCCAAATGCATCATCAAATTTGACATCGAGGAACTCACGAGAAACTTCAGAATGATCTGGTTGAGCTTCTTTGGGCGTTTCAAATTGAGAACTAGGACATGTGCCCGCTAAGATGAATTCACAATTGAACTTTCGAACAATTTTATTTCAAAACTTTATGTTTGGATTGCAATATTTTTATTTGAATTATTGTTGCATTGAAATAATTGCCTTTTCATTGCTTAAGAATTGTGCTAGTTAATTTGAGTAATCCAGGTAAAAAAACGAAAGTAAACATTTGGTGTCTGCGGTTGGATGACGCCCATCCTTGTCCCTCTCCGGAGACACGTCCGTGAATATTTGGTGATGTCCATTCGATGATCCGCATTGGAGTTACTAGCAAGAGAACGAGAGACACTGGTGGCCACATTGGAGTAGCTCCGTCCCTCTCTTAGTTTGTTGGAGAGCAGCTTTGATAACATTGCTAATCTGATGATGCACCTGCAACATGTTGCCTCCATTTACTCATTGGAGAAATACTAGCTCATCTATTAATTAAGAAGAATTGTTACATTAATTAATCTATATCTATACCTAATAATAAATGGGTTATTGCTTCTGGCGGTACGTCACGAAAATTGTCCCCGAAATTACAAAATAATACCCACCAATGCCACCGATAAGTGATAAAAAAACGTTTTACACGGGGAAATCTTTTGCCTGGGCCGGCCCATGCAGTAGGGACCTCCTATACTGCGCTCTGCGTGTTGGAAGAAGACGCAGCACGGCCTTTTGGGTCGGCCCATGTACGGGCGGCCTGTTTTTTAAAATTTCGTTTTCTATTTTTCCTTCAAATAATTTGAGACATAATTTTTTTTCAAAAAATAAAATAAAATGAATTTTAAATTAAAATTTTTGTGGATTCAAAAAATATTTGCAGTTTTGTAAAAGAAATGTTTGCTTATTCCAAAAATGTTGATACTTTTTTGCAAATCTATAAAATGTTTATGAATAAAAAAATGTTCTTGATTTTAGAAAATTGTTCACCATTTCAAATATGTGCACGAGTTTAAAAAATTGTTCATGATTTCACGAATTTATTTTGATAATATATCTCGGTGATGCAGCAAAATGTGGTCATAGACATCGGAGATTATGATATAATTTTCTCCCCTTGCAACGCACGGGCCTTTTTGCTAGTAGAAGAAAACCGGATGAAAACCGGTGCAATAGGGCCGTAAAAAAAGTGCTAGACCGTTGTTACCGGTCACTATGCCTGTTGCAATAAACCAAGTAACCATCCCTTTATATCTCAAAAGAAAAAAATCGCGTAAAGCGTGTACACCTTATTTATCAATCAAAAAAGACACGCATATACACTAGCTAATGTATATACACTTTTGACTTAATTTGATAACTCCATTGCTTGCTTTGCTTTGCTGCTCCATCATGCATCAGCATCAGCTGTAACTCCTTCCTTGTGATTAATTGTTTCTCTGTCAGGCTCATCAGTCTAGATCGGACTAGCTTAATTAAGCTCCCACCCTAACTAACTACTTAACAACACTAGCTAATTAATTAGCTAGCTTGATGAGGCTGCTGAATCATCACCAGTTTCTCAAATGCTGAGTCCTCCTCCTCCTGCTGCCGGCCTCTTCAGCAAAACAGTACTCACTCCGTTTGGAATTATTTGTCGCAGAAATGAATGTATCTAGACATATTTTAATTCTAGATACATCCATTTTCGCGACAAGTAATTCTGAACGGAGGGAGTACGTACGTATTATTCTTCACTTACAGCTCCAGCACCACAACTGCAACAAAATCAACCAACCAAACACGCGTCATTAACCACAACTGCTAATGCACGGATTGATGATGTCTCTAATCACGCATCCTGTTTATACATATCATACACAGAGGTTGTAGCTACTCACAGTCTGAATCGGTGGTGTTCCACTACGCCATCCGGCACGCCTCCAACGACGAGCTCTTCTTGCTCACCGACGACAGCCGCGACGCGTACCCCTTGTAGTTGTAATTGTAGTTCCCGTTCCCCCAAGACGACGTCTGTTGCTCCATCCTCCCGACCGGCTTGTGGGAGGTGATGCCAGCTTGTGTGATCATGCACAATATGATTGTGAAGTATGGGGTTGATGGAGTTCGCCCTGGTCTAGATTTTCAAAACATGGGCTATCTGGCAACATTTGAGGATTTTATCCAAATGCATCATCAAATTTGACATAAAGAAACTCATGAGTAGCTACAGAATGATCTGGTTGAGCATCTTTGGGTGTTCCACATGGAGAACTAGAACATGTGTCTGACTCAGATGAATTCAAACTTGAACTATTTTATTTCAAAATATTATATTTGGATTGCTATATTTATATTTGAATTATTGTTGCTTAAGATTTGTGTTTGTTTATCTTTGACAGTTTTGAGTAGTACGGGCATCGGAGAAAAAACTGAAAACAGAGATTTGGGGGTTTATGGTTGGATAACGTCCACACCTGTTTGTCCGCAAACATGTTCGGAAGTGTCTACAGATATTTGGTCTGTTTTGATGATCGGTGTTGCAGTTGGCAATGTGGTGTCAGGAGAGAGCGAGAGACACACGTGGCCACCCACATGGCTGCCACGTTGCTCCCTCATCTCTTAGGCCATGTTTGTTTAGACATTTGCTTCTGGTTTTGCAGCTTTTTCAATTTGGCAAATAACACACAAAAACTCTTAAATAGGGGTTTTTTTATTTGACTTTTGGCTTATGAATCAATATTGTTATATGATGGTATATGTCAAAAGCCGAAGCAAAAGGCTGATTTGGTCTATTTAGAAGCTTTTTTTTTGACTTTTTGGCAAAAGTGAAAAAGCTGCAAATGCAGAAGTAGAAGCCCAAACTCAACACAACAGGGCCTTAGTTTGTTGGAGAGCTGCTTGATAGCATTGCTAATCTGATGGTGCACCTGCCACATGGAGTAGTACTAACTGATCCATTAATTAAGATGCATAGTTATGTTACTAGTTCAAAAATCAACTCTGACCGCTGTTAATAACAAAACATATACTGTAATAAATAAACGATGTAACATCTCTTTATCTCAATAAAATCAGCCAGATGGCATTCCCTTCAACAACAACAAAAATGTACGTGTGGACTTATTATTTATCAATCAAAAAAAGACACGCACATATACACGTAACTCCATCATGCTGAGCTGATAGCTGCTAATGTATATACACGCAATCAAAAAAATGCTTGCTTTGCTTTCGTTTGCTGCTCCATCAGCTCAGCTGTGATTAATTGCTTCTCTTCTCTGTCTGTCAGGCTCCTCATCAGTCTAGATAGCACATGCATCTGCTAGCTTAAGCTCCCTCCCTAACTAACTAGAGTAATTAACAACACTAGCTAATTAACAATACTAGCTAGCTTGATGAGGCTGAGGCTGAGTCATCCTCCTGGTGCTGCTCTTACCATCTTCAGCAATGCGTATTATTTTTCACTTACAGCTCCAGCACCACAACTGCAACAAAATTAACCAACCAAACACGCGTCAATAATAACCACGCTGATGCACGGATTCATGATGTCTCTAATCAAGCATCCTGTTAACATATCATACACAGAGGTTGTGGCTACTCACAGTCTGAGTCGGTGGTGATCCACTGCGCCATCCGGCACGCCTCTGACGACGTGCTCTTCTGGCTCACCGACGACAGCCGGGACGCATACCCGTTGTAGCTGTAGTTGTAGTTCCCGTTCCCCCGGGACGGCGTCTGCTGCTCCGTCCTCCCGGCCGGCGCCGACGCGAACGACAGCGGCGAGTACAGCACCGACGACGCCGACGAGCAGCTGCCCGCCTCCCACTTGAAGCTCAGCTTGCCACCGGACCCGGACCCGGAGCTCGCGTCGTCGTCGCACTTTGATACCGGCGCTGCAGCACCACCACCATCCCTTCCCTGGAAGCTCAGAAACTGCTGCTCGCACAAAGAAGATCGATCAGATTATTATAAGAAATTTCCCATCTGGATCGACACAAGTTCAAAACAAGATGTCCTCTTGCGACCATCATCACTAGCTAAAGAAACCAAGTACTAGTGATTAATACCTTCCATTTCTTCCCGCTGACGCCGTTACTGCTGCCGTACGGCCTGGCATGCGCAGCCCACTTGAGGAGCTCCTTCACCCGGGCGACCGCCTTCTTCCCGTCGATCCTGTGCACGATCTTCTTCACCGCGCCATCCACAATGCCATTCTCGTTGAAGATGGGCAGCACTTTGCAGCCCACGACTACGGCGCCCGCAGGATCAGCAATGTGCCCCATTTCTCCTTCCTCCTCAGAAAGACAGATGATATATATCAGCTGATGAGATGTCTGAAGCTAATTAGCTAGCAAGTACAGCTCCAAATAGCTTACTCCCCTGTATCTGTATGTATGGCCTTTATAGATAGGGACCAAGGGGTTCCCTACCAAGCCAAGCGAAAAGAATCGGCCGTCCCGGCAGGCAACCGACGGCCAGGATCGAACATCATAAATGAACCGATGCTCAGGGAACAGACACGTGCCGCTTCCCACCACAGATCTCCCACAGGTCAGTACCAAGCTGAAGTGGATCTTGGTCGTCGATTTTCGCACCAGACGATCAGTTCGGGCGCATATTGTACTCCCAGTTGCAACCTATCGAGATCCCTTCTGACAGCAAAAAATACACAGACAAGAGATTAACTAGTAACATGAGCATATAATTGTGGCAACATGATGCCCAGGGCCAATGGGAAGTGTCTGCCAAGCTGGCATCAGCACTAGTTACTAGTTAACACCACATGTGGGAGATAGAATAACATCACAGTGCATGTTCTGGTTAGTGGCTATAACCAAGTGCAAGAATCTTGATTAGGTGCGTGCGGTTGGGGTCAAAGCGAAAAAGTTGAACACTGCTACAAGTACCAGGCCAGTAGTTTAGATCTCTTCAGCCCAACTTGCTTGATTGATTGATTGTTTAAGCGTGAGGATTAGATCTTAGCTGTGTCATCACACGAGAAGCGGTATTGATTAGTAGGCTAAAATGAGAAAGATTAAGCAAAGCAAATGATATGGGCATGCATGATTGATTAGCCTGGAAGTGTGTTCTCTGCACACATTTGCTTAGGGTGGCCATGTGACAGACAGCCCCCCTGGGCTACTGCATGTTGCATGTTGGGGTTGTATACTGACATGACATGCTGTAGAGTAGTGCAGTGTAGGAGATTGGCTGGGCTTTTCTATTGTTATGCTTCTGCACCTCTTGTCTCACTAACTAGATGATGTGGAGGCCACATGGAATGGGGTTACATTGCTAGATACCATCCACGATGTCAAAATTGCATTACAGATGGATGGAACAGAATGAATCTAAAAATTGCATTACAGATGTTTAAGGGTGGACACTGGGCAAAGTTGCATAGAAATTTACCACAGTGGATGTGAACAAGAGCTGCAATAAAGTTACTTGCCGGGCCCTAACGATGCTTCAGGGATTTCTGTTGAAGAGAAATGGTGTTAACAAGAGCTGCAAACAGATCCACCCTGTTTTTCTCAGAGGAACATGGTGCCTCGTGGCAGCTGAAGAAGTATGTCCCACTCCCATCCAGTGACTCCAATCATCTGTTATACATTTTCAGGCAGGCAGGGAAAATGGCTTTCTGCTGGAATTTGCCATAATTGCAGGGTGACCAATGGAGGGACACTTGTCCCCACATGGGCAGCACGATGCCCAACACACTATTATAAGCTGATAAACGACCAGATCCTCTCTGGTTCTCAGAAAGAGTGCCACGACATGACTGACGTGGACCGAAAAGACTACATTCTGCGAACAAGATTTTCTAGACATCTAGTTATGGTCACAACATGTTGTGTGTTTCAAATATCCTAATAATGCGGTGATGATATATATCCTGCTGGTGCAGTGGCCACATCTTGGCATCTTGCCTCTACTCACTCTGATGTGTTTCCCCTTTGAACATTTTCTCCCTCGGTTTTCTTCTAAAAGCGCTGGTAGCTTGCAAGTAGCTGCCAGTGCCACCGAATTGTGTGACATGATCGACACCACGTCTACTTTTGTTTTGAGCACAGAATTGACAGTTTGAGTTCATGGATTCTTCACTCCTCTCTTGGCGTTCCAGCATATAGCTGGCTCAGTGTCCGGGAGCTGTTGTGAATCTTCTGTTTGCGAACAGTTTTTTACTCTTTTTGATAAATTGAGATTGCTAACCACCCTATCCCACATGGTCAAAACATTACATATGCAATGACACCATTCGTTTTGTCTGGATCCACTGGAGAATAGTGAGGCAGCAGCAACTGCTCATTGAAGATTCTATGCTATTCCCATGGATGCAAGTACACTAACTAGAGCTCCAAAAGGAGCCCCGTGATAACATTAGCAAAAAGCCTACAGGCAAAAAGGGGATATGACGGAATTTTTTCAGAACTTTCAAAAGAATTTATTCTTAATCCTAACATATGTCATACTCGAAGTTGATAGGCAGAGTACTTTTAGAAGTATGTGTATGATTTCTACCAAAAAGAAAATCGTGACTATTGATGTGAATTAAACGAGTACTGTACCCATGATCCTTAATGCACTGAATACGTCCCCCAACAAAGGGTTGCTTGCATGTGGACAGGGCCGTACCGGGGAAATCGGAGGCCCCGTGCAAATCAAAATTAGGCCCTAAGTACTAAAGAAACAATAATATTTTTTGTCAGCCAGTGTAGTTTTCCATAAAAAAATACACCAGTTGAAAGCAGAAGTTTAGAAGACTTGTAGATAGCACGTACCTGATTTGCTTTTTTTTAGCTGTACTATGCTATGTTGGAAGAGCTGTAAGATTGAGAGAGAGCTGAGAGGAACTGATGGATCATGATTAGAGAGAAATGCATAGGGTGGCTTGGTGTTAAATATTTCTAACCGTTCTTTACTCTAGTACCTTTTTTTTTGTGTGTGTGTGTGATTCTTTACTCTAGTAAGTACCTAATGCTTCAATTAACACCTTGATTAACAAAAAAAGGGGGGGCCCTCTGGTGTTGGGGGCCCTGTTCGGTCGCTCCTGTTGCACATGCTCATATACAGCCCTGCATGTTGACTCAGAAAATGATTGTGCATACCTCACCTCGAAATGGATTACGTATCATACCAATATCCTGTCCCATCATGTTTTACTTATTAAGAGAAAATATTGCTCAATGTTTTTCATATAAATTAGATGGTAATTTAGTATATAGCTGCATGATGTGCGTATTTAACTCTAAAGAAGCTAAGCCACATTAACCTAGTAATCCATACTTGAGATTTACACACAAACAATGGAAACAGAAACTAAAATGCAGTAACAATTTTCTGAGAAGGAACTTACTTCAGAGTGAAGACACCAGACACATCACCCACAAAGCAGAGTTACCCAAGGGATTCCTTGTCGCTTCCTTTAATAATTAAAAATCCTGTTCTACAACCAAAATGGGAATGTGTTTAAAAAGCATGAGACCTGAACTGGTAATAATCAGCAAACTAAACCACACAGGAAATTATTTATTATCTTCTTATCAAGAAATACAACTTTTTTTGAGTTACAATAGTATACAACCATTTATGTGTTTACAGAAAATTCTGAGCAGACCTCCCTAGATACAACCATATCAAAAGTCAACACTATTCAGAAGCAATTAAGTATTCGTGTGTACAATTGGCTATAGCCAGGACAAAACCTCGCGTTTGAACAAATCTATGTTGCCCGATTCATGCCTCTTCTGATTGGCGCATGAGTTCAAGTAAGCTAGAAGCTTTCCTTTTTGCGCGGTCTGTGCCGGTTTCTGACAGCTCCTTGAGTGCATCTTCCCCTCCAGCTGCCTTTGCAGCCATGGTTTGTTCAGCATCAGCAGAACAGAGAGACCAAAGAATGGCTGCCGCGTTCTCCCTGTTGCGAGGAGAGCCAGTTTTGATCACCTCGACTAGTGGAGGCATTGGCTCTGATTGTGTAATTACAGACTTGCCTTCTTGATTACCGGCAAGAATCGACAAAAGAGTGAGCGCCTCGTCAATCATTCCCCCAGTGGGATCCACCAAGAAGTTCATCAGATGGGTGATGATTCCAGCTTTCACCGCCCGGACCTTATTGCCCTGATATATGCACAGGTTGAAAATTGCCGTTGCCGCATCTTTCTTGCCTCTTGGGCTCCCGTCGCACAGAAGATTGATGAGCGGAGGTATCGCACCAGCAGCGCCGATAGTGACTTTATTTTCATCCACAACTGACAGGCTAAACAGCGTGGCCGCGGCATTCTCTCTGGCTTCCATACTCCCAGTTTTTAGCACTTCCACTATCTTAGGGATGGCATTGGAATCCACGATGCTTGCCTTGTTGTTCTCATGGATGGAGAGGTTAAGGAGTGCCGTGACGGCGTGTTCCTGCGTTCTTGGATCGGAAGAGGAGAGCAGATTGACCAGCAGCGGAATGGCCCCTGCTTCAGCGATGCATATCCGGTTGTTCACGTTTCTCTTGGCAAGCAACCGGATCTCCCCCGCAGCTGCCCGTTGCTCGTCCTGGTTCCCACCCCGCAGCCTATTCATCAGCGAGATGAGACCAGCATTGTCATAGTCGGAGCTTTTGACCGCTTTCTTGTCATGGGAGTTGGCTTTGTTCTTGGGAAGCTCAATGCCATTGGCTTCGCACCACTGCGCTATCAGGCTTTTGAGGACAAAGTTTGGGGTGAGGGAAGTATGCGTGAGGGCCAGCTGCGTCTTGGGGCAGGTCTTGTGCCCAGAATCAAGCCACTTCTGGATGCAGGACCGCTCGTACGTCTGAAAAAAGAATATAACGATCGTTAGGATAAATGTGGTTGATGAAGGATTGACTAGCAGTGCTGCATATAACAATGGAACAGCCGCACCTGGCCGCTGGAGACGATGACGGGGTCCTGCATCAGCTCGAGCGAAATGGGGCATCTGAACTCGTCTGGGATGATGGGGGACTTCACGGAGGGAGACCTGCCCACACCGGGACCCTCGGCGGAGGGGGCCTGGGCGATGACACAGTCCTTGAGCTTCTTGAGCAGGGAGGACATCTCGTCGACACAGCCTTCGGGCTCGCCGCCGCTGGAGATGACCATCTCGTGCAGCGCCACGGACTCGCGCTTCATGTCAGCCATGGTCTCGAGCTGCAGCTTCTCGGAGACCCTCATGAGGAGGGCCGGCACGGTGGGCTTGTCGTCGCTGAGCGCCCAGGCGAGGTCCCTGGCGAGCTGCGCGTCGGCCGGCTCGGCCCTCGTCGCCGCCCGCTTGAACTGCGAGTGCACCAGCGCCACCTACAAAAATGGGGATCAATGGCACAATTGGACAGTTAGAACAGAATTGAATTGAGGTGTGAAATCTGATGGAAGTAGGAAATTGGATTGGTGTGGCACCTGCTCCTGCACCTCCTCGGGCATGTCGAAGTCGTTGTAGGGCAGCTGGTCGAGCGCGGCCTGGATCTGCTCGTTGACGGCGGCGAATTCGCGGAGGAGGCTGTCCCGGCCTCGCATGGCCTGCGGTCGTGGACGGGTGGGGAACAAAAAATCAATCTTTGGGGTATAGCGGCGGCGGCGGCGGTGGTAGAGGGAGGGAGGGGGGCGGGGTATACCTGGTAGATCTTGCTGCCGTGGTGGACGGAGTGGAGGAGGTCGCGGGCGGCGCGGAGGGCGTCGGCGAGCGGGGGCGAGGCGGAGGCGGAGGGGTCGTCGAGGAGCGGGGCGAGGAGGCGGACGCGGCGGGAGAGGTCGCCGCAGAGGCGGCGCAGCGGGCCGCGTGGCTCCGGCAGCGCGGCGATCTCGGCGGCGGCCGTCGCGGCGGCCATGGCGGGGGCGAGGTTTGGGGGGGAGGGAGAGGAGGTCAATGGCGGGCGGACTGGTCCACGCGACGCGGTTCCTCCCTCCCTGGAGATGGAGATGGAGAGTGGGTTTGAATCAGTCGTCCGATCCGGATCCAAGGGCCCACGCTCCTTCACACCACCGATGCAAGGAATGGAAGCAAGGTTCCTTCCGGCCTCTGACTTCTCTTTCACCCGCCATATGATGATGCAATCGTTGGTGCTGTGAAATCATGTTGTCATTGTGTCCCGGTCACGTGTTTCTCTAAGCCCGGTAATGCACTCGTTATCCGGCGAACATGGCAGCATTGTATGAGGGGCACGTCAGGTTAGCATCGCCTATAGCGACGATCGAACCGGTGCTGCCGTCGGTTCAAGTTTTTACTGGTCTGACCGTCAGTTCACCGGTTCATTTGCTGGTTTTTAAGCCATAAAAATATGTAAAAATAGGCCAAATATACTAAGTTTCTAACCTTTGACAGTTAAATCTGATAAGAAAGTTGGATGTTGGACCAAATTGGCGACGTCGGCCTGTTTAATCGCGCCCAAGGATAAATACCTAACGGTCACAATTATTTTTCCTCTTTCCCAGCAATGCTAGCGTGCATTATCGATTCAACTAGTTTCGGTTTTTCATCTTGTTTGGGCAAGAAACCGGCCGGTTCAACCAGGTTTGTCCGGTCCATTAGCAGAACGGTCTGATTAGCTTATAAAACCGGCAAGGCCGACGGTTCCGGTTTTTCCCAGTCCGGTCCGATTTTTTAACTATGCCTCCAGATCCAAAGTCTGTGATGTTAGAGTTCTTACAAAGTTTGTGATGTTGTCATGTTGCTAGCAAAGTTGAAGCCTCGTCCACAGTTATGATTGTGACATACTCCTTTCTGTTGGGAGTATATCTTTTGTTGGCACTAGCTTAAATCCTTTAAATCATGTTGTAGATCCTTAAATCCGTGATGTTTTCGTGAGTAGCTTCAATGTTAGGTGTCATTTAATTTAGTTTTCATTGTGGTTTTAGTGTTAGGTGTGTCTCAGTCACACAGTTCATTACTTTTTCTTTTCAGTCCAATTATGGGCAATAATTTTTGCCCAACACCCAGTTTCAGTGACATTTTAGTTCAGTTCAGTTATGGGGCAACCATGGTGAGAACTTCTTGTGGAGCAAGCGCTCATAGTATGCTTTGCATGGGTGTAGGCTCCTTGTGTTCCTGTGATATACGGTTTGAAGTGCTCCTTGTTTATTGAGAAACCATGGTGGGGTCCTAGGAGAAAAAGAAAAGACTCCCAAAACACCAAAGAAGAGGCTGAGGTCACCATTAGTGGTGCCTGTAGTGGGATCCCCAGGGGTTAATGTCGTGTTATCTCATGCATCTCCAAGACTAGGTGTGAAACAATCGTCGCCAACACTGCCTCAGATTCCTCATAAGTTCTAATGTCTACTTTGCACATATGTTAAGTTTTAATGTCAATTGTGCGCATATCTCAAATGTCTTGGCATAAGTTATTTGTTCATCTCAAATTCCATAGGTCTTTTATGTAGAACAAAAAGAAGTAAACTTAAATCTAAAATCTGGAATGATTTTGATCTTGTGTATGATGGCAACAAACTCAAGGAAGCCAATTGTGAACATTGCATGAGAGTTTTTGTGGTTACAAGAGAAGCTGTTACTAGTCAATGCATTAGGCATTTGTTAGTTTGTGGGGAAATAGCTAAGGTCAATGAGTTTCTCGATTCAGTTAAAATCAGCCATGCCACAACCTGATCCAAATAGTCTAGAAAAATGGAACTATGACCCTGAGGGAGCTCATTGGGATTTGGTGGGGATGATTGTCGTGCATGAATTGCAATTCTCCATGGTGGAATATGATGGATTTAGGCAATTCATGCATAGTCTGAATCCCACATTTTAGGTGGTGTCTAGGATGACAATAAGAGTTGATTGACTCATGCTATTTGATGAACAAAGGACAAAGCTTCTAGTGGTTAT
The DNA here is from genome assembly GCF_003073215.2 of Triticum urartu. NCBI lineage: Eukaryota > Viridiplantae > Streptophyta > Magnoliopsida > Poales > Poaceae > Triticum > Triticum urartu. Next base: position 1,758,047 of record NC_053028.1, on the reverse strand, counting down.
ACAAAACTTAACCTCTCATGTCATTTTAACCGCCGACATGTGGACTTTAAGTCAAGTCATGAGCTATATGTGTATAACATGCTGTTTTGTTGGTGCAAACTGGAAATTGCAGAAAAGAATGATTTGGTTTTCCAAGGCACAAACCCCACACAGTGGAACAAATTTATTTAATATCATGTTAGAATACATGCAACATTGGGGTTTGCCAAAGAAGGTTTTCTCCATTACTCTAGACAATGCAACAAATAACAACTCATGTGTGAGCTTCATCAAATCCATTAGGCTAAACAATGCAACAAAGAATTTGCTACCTTCTAAAGGAGATCTTTTACATGGTCAATGTGATTCCCATGTGATCAACCTCATTGTCCAAAACGGGTTGGAGATTACTTGCAAGGAAGTGGATAATATCAGGGAAAGCATCAAGTTAGCCCCCCACTCGGAAACAGAAATTGAAGGAAATAGTTACACAAGAAGGCATTGCTTGCAAAAAGAACCTATCTCTAGATGATACACACCATGAAGAACTGATTGAATGTGGCAGTGATAGTGAACAAAAAGACACACATGCGGTCAGTACTAAAGATGTACAAGTCGGTGTTATAGGAAATTCTTCATCCATGGCTAGAATATGTCTACTTTCCATGTCATGTGTCACAGGATGTAAATTGTGCACTATAATCTAACGTCTTTAAGTACATTATGGTGGGAATATTATCATCATCAACTGTAAGCAGCGGTGACTAAGGGTCTACATGTGTTGCTTCAAGAGTTCAAACAACTCATGTCTCTTAATGCATATGTATTACCCAGCTCAAACAAATCAAAGAGAAAGCGGGTTCACCTGGTGAGTAGGCCAACTCTTTTGTGTAAACACTTCCTTACTTTTGACCTTTATTCACCCATGTAACTGTATATTACGGAAGATGCATCTATAGCTTTTGGAATTCTCCCATATGATGTAACCTGCATGTATTTTTTCTATAGGGAAAGTTAGAATGCTCAAATGATGGCCTTACTGCAGGTCATTTGCCCAAGAAACAACAAACTGAACCAGTCATCAGTCCACTAGCAAAGCCGCAGGAAGAAACAGTAGCAGTCGAGCACGGCGTGACACACCAGCATGATGAACTAGATGCTAAGAAGAAGGCCCTGACATGGCAGTAGCTAGAACATGAAGTTGTCAAGAAGGCCCTGGCAGAGTAACAACAAGAACGTGAAGCTATGAAGCGTCTCCTGCCAGATGTGCAACGTCAACTTGAATTTGTCAACAGTACCCTTCTAGAGCAGCAAAAAGTACTTGAAAATGTCAAGAATGCCCTGCCAGAGCAACAGGATGACATCAGTACAACCATATTCGATATATCAACAATGGCCTCCAAGAGCAACAGGAAAAACTTGCAGTCGTCCAGAAAGCAAAGGAAGAGAAAACTAAGGCTATCAAAAAGATATTGATGAAATTGATGCCCTAGTTAGGTACATCGTCAAGGTTGCCGTGCCAGGATGCCATGAAACTGAGTCATGTGTCTAATTTTATACTGTGGTTTTTTACCATGGCTGGTTATTGTAATGTCTAAGATAGTTTGTTTGAAAATTGTCAAGTTTGTGGTTTAATAAAAGTAGCGACATCTCAATTTGCTTTCAAATTCAAATTTTGCACAAATTCATATCAAGAAATTTCAAATATGCCCGCCAAATTTTGCAATATAAAACAAATTGATAGCGCATACAAACTGTGACGGTTATAGAAGCCGCCACCGGCGTCTGGTCCCACATGTAAGAAGCCACGCCACCCAAGTATGGACCCGCCTGCCAGCATCCACATCAGCACAACAATGGGCCCACATGTTAGAACCGTTGACCGGTCAGATGACACATCGCCACCGAAAAACGATGTCTGGTCCCACTTGTAAGCAGCCACGTCAGCATCTTCTAGGCCCATATGTCAGCAGCGTTAACTGGTGAAAACTGACGCCGATTTATTACTGACGGGACCGTCGGCGATAAAACCCATGACAGACCCACATGGAAGAAGCCACGTCAGCAACTATTGGCCCCAAGTGTTAGAATCTTTGTCCGGTCTAATCCGTGGACCGATCACCGGTGACGGGATTATCGTCACCAAAAAGATCTTAGGTGACAAATTGGGCTATCATAGGTGACCGATGTCTACTACGCAACTTTATTCTTGTAGACTCGTGTTAGGCCTCCAAGCGCAGAGTTTTGTAGGACGGTAGCAACTTTCCCTCAAGTGGATGACCTAAGATTTGTCATTCCGTCAGAGGTGTAGGATGAAGATGGTCTCTTTCAAACAACCCTGCAACAAAATACAAGAAATCTCTTGTGTCCCCAACACACTTAATACAATGACAAATTGTATAGGTACACTAGTTCGACGAAGAGATGGTGATAAAAGTGTAATATGGATGGTAGATATATATTTTTATAATCTGAATAAATAAAAACAGCAAAGTAGCAAATAGTAAACGGCACAAAAACGGTATTGCAATGCTTGAAAATGAGGCCTAGGATCCGTACTTTCGCTAGTGCAATCTCTCAACAATGCTAATATAATTGGACCATATAACCATCCCGCAACGTGCAACGAAGAATCACTCCAAAGTTCCTATCTAGCGGAGAACATACAAAGAAATCATTTGTAGGGTACAAAACCACCTCGAAGCTATTCTTTCCCGATCGATCTATTCAAGAGTGTCGGGTGGTAGGTGCGACATATGACAACGGGTGGCTTATCATTGTGGGAGCCAGTAAGACGTCGCCGGTGCCTGGAAACGGGATGAGGCGAAGACATGCACGCCGGCGAATCTTACCCAGCTTCAGGGCTCTCCGTGGAGATAACACCCCTACTGCTGCTCTGCAGGGTCTCCGCATGATCACTAGATGAGCGAGTGGCTACAAGATGCTCCTTGAGTTGTTTGGCGAGAAGAAGAAGAAGAAGAAGAAGGGCACGACTAGCTCTCCTCTCCTCTCTATGCGGTGTCTAAAACTAGCTCAGATCAACCCTTTGCATGGGTGCCCCGGGGGGTTTATATAGGCCCACCCCCCGGGGGTACAATGGTAATCCGGCTGGGCGTGGGCCCTAGCCGTCTGTGTCTACGCACGCCGGCTTCTGCGCCGGCTGCTGGGGCCCGCCGGCTGGTGGGTCCCACCGGCTGCCGGCTCCTGGGTCGACAGGCAGGCCCCACTGTCAGGGGCCGTGTCGGTGGCTGGTTACTGTTGCCTCAAACCTAGTGACGAGGGCTTCGCCGAGGTGGGCGTGGCTACAGTGCCGCCGCCCGGCGGGCGATCGCTGTAGCCTCACCACGTCTTGTCTCCTTAATGGGGCGTCTCCTTCGAGGGAGGAGGCGAGCCGGCTGTGGGGAGCCGGCCCTGTCTTGGGCCGGCTGGGGGAGGCCTGGCCGCCTTCGGGTGTCTCTCTACCTGAAGGGGCCCACCGCCCGTGGGCTGCGCTGACAGCCCATCGTGGGTGGCATTAGGGTCAACATGGCAACAGTGCCGCGCCGGACGGGTCATGGCCACCCCGTACAGCGCACTGTGCTAGGCGTGCTCCGGGATTCGGGGGTGGCAGGCTTTACTGTAGCCACGCTGTTGGGGAACGTAGCATAAATTCAAAATTTTCCTACGTATCACCAAGATCTATCTATGGAGAAACCAGCAACGAGGGGAAGGAGAGTGCATCTACATACCCTTGTAGATCGCTAAGCGGAAGCGTTCAAGTGAACGGGGTTGATGGAGTCGTACTCGTCGTGATTCAGATCACCGATGATCCTAGTGCCGAACGGACGGCACCTCCGCGTTCAACACACGTACGGAACGGAGACGTCTCCCATGCCTTGATCCAGCAAGGAGGAGGGAGAGGTTGATGGAGATCCAGCAGCACGACGGCGTGGTGGTGGATGCAGGGCGTCACAGTAGCAGGGCTTCGCCTATACTACGAGAGAGAGACGTAACGGGGAGAGAGAGAGAGGCGCCAGGGGCTGGTGTGTGAAGTTCCTCCTCTCCCCCACTATATATAGGAGGGCCAAGGGGGGGTGGTGCGCCAGCCTAGGAGATCCAATCTCCTAGGTGCGGCGGCCAGGGGAGGTTTCCTCCCCAAGGCACCTCGGGTGCCTTCCACCACTTGACTCCCCGTGGTGGAAACTCCTAGGCGCATGGGCCTAGTAGGGCTGGGTGCCCCCCTTGGCCCATAATAGGCCAAGGCGCACCTTACAGCCCATGTGGCCCCCGGGGACAGGTGGCCCCACCCGGGGCCCCCGGGACTCCTCCGTGGTCCCGGTACAATAACCGACCCCGAAACTGTCCCGATGGCCGAAACAGCACTTCCTATATATAATTCTTACTCCGGACCATTCGGAACTCCTCGGACGTCCGGGATCCTCATCTGGGACTCCCAACAATATTCGGGTTACTGCATACACATATCTTCATAACCCTAGCGTCACCCGAACCTTAAGTGTGTAGACCCTACGGGTTCGGGAGACATGCAGACATGAACCGAGACGTTCTCCTGTCAATAACCAACAGCCGGGATCTGATACCCATGATGGCTCCCACATGTTCACGATGAATCTCATCGATGAACCACGATGTCAAGGACTTTAATCAATCCGTATACAAATCCCTTTGTCTATCGGTACGATACTTGCCCGAGATTCGATCGTCGGTATCCCGATACCTTGTTCAATCTCGTTACCGGCAAGTCTCTTTACTCGTTCCGTAACACATCATCCCGTGATCAACTCCTTGATCACATTGTGCACATTATGATGATGTCCTACCGAGTGGGCCCAGAGATACCTCTCCGCTACACGGAGTGACAAATCCCAGTCTCGATTCGTGCCAACCCAACAGACACTTTCGGAGATACCTGTAATGCACCTTTATAGCCCACCCAGTTACGTTGTGACGTTTGATACACCCAAAGCATTCCTACGGTATTCAGGAGTTGCACAATCTCATGGTCTAAGGAAATGATACTTGACATTAGAAAAGCTTTAGCATACGAACTACATGATCTTGTGCTAGGCTTAGGTTCGGGTCTTGTCCATCACAATCATTCTCCTAATGATGTGATCCCGTTATCAATGACATCCAATGTCCATGGTTAGGAAACCGTAACCATCTATTGATCAACGAGCTAGTCAACTAGAGGCTTACTAGGGACATATTATGGTCTATGTATTCACACGTGTATTACGATTTCCGGATAATACAGTTATAGCATGAATAAAGACAATTATCATGAACAAGGAAATATAATAATAACCAATTTATTATTGCCTCTAGGGCATATTTCCAACAGTCTCCCACTTGCACTAGAGTCAATAATCTAGTTCACATCGCCATGTGATTAACACTCACAGGTCACATCGCCATGTGACTAACACCCAAGAGTTTACTAGAGTCAGTAGTCTAGTTCACATCACTATGTGATTAACACTCAATGAGTTCTAGGTTTGATCATGTTGCTTGTGAGAGAGGTTTTAGTCAACGGGTCTGAACCTTTCAGATCCGTGTGTGCTTTACAAATCTCTATGTCATCTCCTAGATGTAGCTACCACGCTCTATTTGGAGCTATTCCAAATAACTGTTCTACTTGGAGCTATCCTAAATTGTTGCTCCACTATATGCATCCGGTATCTCTACTCAGAGCTATCCGGATAGGTGTTAAGCTTGCATCGACGTAACCCTTTACGACGAACTCTTTTACCGCCTCCATAATCGAGAAAATTCCTTAGTCCACTAGTTACTAAGGATAACTTTGACCGCTGTCCTGTGATCCATTCTTGGATCACACTTGTACCCCTTGACTGACTCATGGCAAGGCACACTTCAGGTGCGGTACACAGCATAGCATACTGAAGAGCCTACGTCTTAAGCATAGGGGACGACCTTCGTCCTTTCTCTCTATTCTGCCACGGTCGAGCTTTAAGTCTTAACTTCATACCTTACAACTCAGGCAAGAACTCCTTCTTTGACTGATCCATCTTGAACACCTTCAAGATCACGTCAAGGCATGTGCTCATTTGAAAGTACTATTAAGCGTTTTGATCTATCCTTATAGATCTTGATGCTCAAGTAGCTTAATCCAGGCTTTCCATTGAAAAACACTTTCCAAATAACCCTATATGCTTTCTAGAAATTCTACGTCATTTCCGATCAACAACATATATTCATCAGAAATTCTATAGTGCTCCCACTCACTTCTTTGGAAATACCAGTTTCTCATAAACTTTGTATACACCCAAAATCTTTGATCATCTCATCAAAGCATACATTCCAACTCCGAGATGCTTACTCCAGTCCTTAGAAGGATTGCTGGAGCTTTGCATACTTATTAGCATCTTTTCAGGATTGACAAAACCTTCCGGTTGTATCACATACAACCTTTCCTCAAGAAAATCATCGAGGAAACAATGTTTTGACATCCTATCTGCAAGATTTCATAAATAATGCAGTAATCGCTAATATAATTCCAACAGACTCTTAGCATCGCTACGAGTGAGAAAGTCTCATCATAGTCAACTCCTTGAACTTGTCGGAAAACATCTTAACGACAAGTCGAGCTTTCTTAATGGTGACATTTACCATCATTGTCCGTCTTCCTTTTAAAATCCATATGTACCTAACAGCCTTACGACCATCAAGTAGTTCTTCCAAAGTCTACACTTTGTTTTCATATATGGATCCTCTCTCGGATTATATGGCCTTGAGCCATTTATCGGAATCCGGGCCCACCATCACTTCTCCATAGCTCGTAGGTTCATTGTTGTCTAGCAACATGACTTCCAAGACAGGATTACGTACCACTCTGAAGCAGTACGCATCCTTGTCATCCTACGAGGTTTGGTAGTGACTTGATCTGAAGTTTCATGATCACTATCATAAGCTTCCACTTCAATTGGTGTAGGTGCCACAGGAACAACTTCCTGTGCCCTGCCACACACTAGTTGAAGAGACGGTTCAATAACCTCATCAAGTCTCCACCATCCTCCCACTCAATTCTTTCGAGAGAAACTTTTCCTCGAGAAAGGACCCGATTCTAGAAACAATCCCTTATTGCTTTCGGATCTGAGACAGGAGGTATACCCAACTGTTTTGGGTGTCCTATGAAGATGCATTTATCCGCTTTGGGTTCGAGCTTATCAGCCTGAAACTTTTTCACATAAGCGTCGCAGCCCCAAACTTTTAAGAAATGACAGCTTAGGTTTCTCTAAACCATAGTTCATACGGTGTCATCTCATCGGAATTACGTGGTGCCCTATTTAAAGTGAATGTGGTTGTCTCTAATGCCTAACCCATAAACTATCGTGGTAATTCGATAAGAGACATCATGGTATGCATCATATCCAATAGGGTGCAGTTATGATGTTCGGACACACCATCACACTATGGTGTTCCAGGCTGTATTAGTTGTGAAACAATTTCCACAATGTCTTAATTCTGTGCCAAACTCGTAATTCAGATATTCATCTCTATGATCATATCATAGATCTTTTATCCTCTTGTCACGACGATCTTTCAACTTCACACTGAAATTACTTGAACCTTTCAATAATTCAGACTCGTGATTCATCAAGTAAATATACTCAACATCTACTCAAATCATCTGTGAAGTAAGAATATAACGATATCCACTACATGCCTCAGCACTCATTGGACTGCACACATCAAAATGTATTACTTCCAACAAGTTGCTTTCTAGTTCCATTTTACTGAAACCGAGGCTTTCAGTCATCTTGCCCATGTGGTATGATTTGCATGTCTCAAGTGATTCAAAATCAAGCGAGTACAAAACGGTCCATTTGTATAGAGTTTCTTCATGCATATCTACCAATCGACATGGTTCGCATGTCTCAAACCTTTCAAAAACGAGTGAGCCCAAAGATCCATCAACATGGAGCCTCTTCATGCGTTTTATACCGATATGACTTACGTGGCAGTGCCACAAGTAGGTGGTACTATCATTACTATCTTTTGGCATGAACATGTGTATCACTACGATCGAGATTCAATAAACCATTCATTTCAGGTGTAAGACCATTTGAAGGTATTGTTCAAATAAACAGAGTAACCATTATTCTCCTTAAATGAATAACCGTATCGCGATAGACATAATCCAATCATGTCTATGCTCAACGCAAACACCAATCTCGATGGTAGAGGGAGCGTGTGATGCTTGATCATATCAACATTGGAAACACTTCCAACACATATCGTCAGCTCACCTTTAGCTAGTCTCTGTTTATTCCGTAGCTTATATTTCGAGTTACTAACACTTAGCAACCGAACCGGTATCTAATACCCTGGTGCTACTAGGAGTACTAGTAAAGTACACATTAACATAATACATCCAATATACTTCTATTGACCTTGCCAGCCTTCTTATCTACCAAGTATCTAGGGTAATTCTGCTCCAGTGGCTGTTCCCCTTATTACAGAAGCACTCAGTCTCGGGTTTGGTTCAACCTTGGGTTTCTTCACTAGAGCAGCAGCTGATTTGCCGTTTCATGAAGTATCCCTTCTTGCCCTTGCCCTTCTTGAAACTAGTGGTTTCACCAACCATCAACAATTGATGCTCCTTCTTGATTTCTACTTTTGCGGTGTCAAACATCGCGAATATCTCAAGGATCATCATATATGTCCTCGATATATTACAGTTCATCATGAAGCTCTAGCAGCTTGGTGGTAATGACTTCGGAGAACCATCACTATCTCATCTGGAAGATCAACTCCCACTTGATTCAAATGATTGTTGTACTCAGACAATCTGAGCACAAGCTCAACAATTGAGCTTTTCTCCTTAGTTTGCAGGTTAAGAAAATCGTCGGAGGTCTTATACCTCTTGACGTGGGCACGAGCCTGAAATTCCAATTTCAGCCCTCAAAACATCTCATATGTTTCGTGATGTTTCAAAACGTCTTTGGTGCCTCAACTCTAAACCGTTTAACTGAACTATCATGTAGTTATCAAAACGTGTATGTCAGATGTTCACAACATCCACAGACAACGTTCGAGGTTCAGCACACTGAGCGGTGCATTAAGGACATAAGCCTTCTAAGAAGCAATGAGGACAATCCTCAGTTTACGGACCTAGTCCGCATAATTGCTACTTTCAACTTTCAACTAAATTTTCTCTAGGAACATAACTAAACAGTAGAACTATAGCGTGAGATACGACATAATTTGCAAAATCCTTTTGACTATGTTCAGGATAATTAAGTTCATCTTATGAACTCCCACTTAGATTAGACATCCCTCTAGTCATCTAAGTGTTACACGATCCAAGTCAACTAAGCCGTGTCCGATTAACACGTGAGACGGACTAGTCATCGTCGGTGAACATCTTCATGTTGATCGTATCTTCCATACGACTCGTGTTCGACCTTTCGGTCTCTGTGTTCCGAGGCCATGTCTTCACATGCTAGGCTCGTCAAGTTAACCCTAAGTGTTTTTGCATGTGTAAAACTTCTTACACCCGTTGTATGTGAACGAAAGGATCTATCACACCCGATTAACACGTGGTGCTTCGAAGCGACGAACTGTAGCAACGGTGCACAGTTAGGGGAGAACACTTCTTGAAATTGTTGTAAGGGATCATCTTATTTACTACCATCGTTTCTAAGCAAATAAGATGTATAAACATGATAAACATCACATGCAATCAAATAATAGTGACATGATATGGCCAATATCATATAGCTCCTTTGATCTCCATCTTGGGGCTCCATGATCATCTTGTCACCGGTATGACACCATGATCTCCATCATCATGATCTCCATCATCGTGTCTTCTTGAAGTTGTCTCGTCATTGACATGCAAGTCGTGATTCCGTTGACAAGAACATGATCAATCTCATACATCACATATATCATTCATCACATCCTTTTGGCCATATCACATCACATAGCATACCCTGCAAAAACAAGTTTGACGTCCTCTAATTGTTGTTTGCATGTTTTACGTGGCTGCTATGGGTTTCTAGCAAGAACGTTTCTTACCTACGCAAAACCACAACGTGATATGCCAATTGCTATTTACCCTTCATAAGGACCCTTTTCATCGAATCCGATCCGACTAAAGTAGGAGAGACAGACACCCGCTAGCCACCTTATGCAACTAGTGCATGTTTGTCGATGGAACCGGTCTCACGTAAGAGTACGTGTAAGGTTGGTCCGGGCCGCTTCATCCCACGATGCCGCCGAATCAAGATAAGACTAGTAACGACAAGCATATTGAACAAAATCAACGCCCACAACTACTTTGTGTTCTACTCGTGCATAGAATCTACGCAATAGACCTAGCTCATGATGCCACTGTTGGGGAACGTAGCATAAATTCAAAATTTTCCTACGTATCACCAAGATCTATCTATGGAGAAACCAGCAACGAGGGGAAGGAGAGTGCATCTACATACCCTTGTAGATCGCTAAGCGGAAGCGTTCAAGTGAACGGGGTTGATGGAGTCGTACTCGTCGTGATTCAGATCACCGATGATCCTAGTGCCGAACGAACGACGCCTCCGCGTTCAACACACGTACGGAACAGAGACGTCTCCCATGCCTTGATCCAGCAAGGAGGAGGGAGAGGTTGATGGAGATCCAGCAGCACGACGGCGTGGTGGTGGATGCAGGGCGTCACAGTAGCAGGGCTTCGCCTATACTACGAGAGAGAGACGTAACGGGGAGAGAGAGAGGCGCCAGGGGCTGGTGTGTGAAGTTCCTCCTATCCCCCACTATATATAGGAGGGCCAAGGGGGGGTGGTGCGCCAGCCTAGGAGATCCAATCTCCTAGGTGCGGCGGCCAGGGGAGGTTTCCCTTCCCCCCAAGGCACCTCGGGGTGCCTTCCACCACTTGGACTCCTCCGTGGTGGAAACCCTAGGCGCATGGGCCTAGTAGGGCTGGTGCCCTTGGCCCATATAGGCCAAGGCGCACCCCTTACAGCCCATGTGGCCCCCCGGGACAGGTGGCCCCACCCGGTGGGCCCCCGGGACTCCTCCGGTGGTCCCGGTACAATACCGATAACCCCGAAACTTGTCCCGATGGCCGAAACAGCACTTCCTATATATAATTCTTTACCTCCGGACCATTCCGGAACTCCTCGTGACGTCCGGGATCTCATCCGGGACTCCGAACAATATTCGGGTTACTGCATACACATATCTTCATAACCCTAGCGTCACCGAACCTTAAGTGTGTAGACCCTACGGGTTCGGGAGACATGCAGACATGACCGAGACATTCTCCTGTCAATAACCAACAGCGGGATCTGGATACCCATGATGGCTCCCACATGTTCCATGATGATCTCATCGGATGAACCACGATGACTTAATCAATCCCGTATACAAATCCCTTTGTCTATCGGTATGTTACTTGCCCGAGATTCGATCGTCGGTATCCAATACCTAGTTCAATCTCATTACCGGCAAGTCTCTTTACTCGTTCCGTAACACATCATCCCGTGATCAACTCCTTGGTCACATTGCGCATATGATGATGTCCTACCGAGTGGGCCCAGAGATACCTCTCCGCTTACACGGAGTGACAAATCCCAGTCTCGATTCGTGCCAACCCAACAGACACTTTCAGAGATACCTGTAATGCACCTTTATAGCCACCCAGTTACGTTGTGACGTTTGATACACCCAAAGCATTCCTACGGTATCCGGGAGTTGCACAATCTCATGGTCTAAGGAAATGATACTTGACATTAGAAAAGCTTTAGCATACGAACTACACGATCTTTGTGCTAGGCTTAGGATTGGGTCTTGTCCATCACATCATTCTCCTAATGATGTGATCCCGTTATCAACGACATCCAATGTCCATGGTTAGGAAACCGTAACCATCTATTGATCAACGAGCTAGTCAACTAGAGGCTCACTAGGGACATGGTGTTGTCTATGTACCCACACATGTATCTGAGTTTCCTATCAATACAATTATAGCATGGATAATAAACGATTATCATGAACAAGGAAATATAATAATAACCAATTTATTATTGCCTCTAGGGCATATTTCCAACACACGCCCCGCCACATCGCCGTTATGTGGATGCAGACTTGGAGGGTACGATCTTGACCGCTTTGTGGGAGCCGGCCTCTTGGAGTCGGCCTTCTCGCGGCCGGCTTCTTGGAGTCGGCCCTCCCGCGGCTTTCTTCATGAGGGCTAAAGCCGGGCCGCCTTCCGATAGTCGGCCTGGGAGACAACCGGCAAGGGGAAGGCGGCCCCACGTCTTGGATTCTTGAGGGCCGGATCGGCTCGTAATTTTTTTAGAAGGGCCAGGGGGAGCCGGCTAGGCTACCCGTGGTCATTTACTCCGAAAGTAGTCCCCGAAGCTGATCGAGCTACGAGGCTGACAAAGGGACGAGAAGCTTGGTCAGCTTCCTATCCTGAGGAGCCGGCTTTGCTTATGCGCGCCGTCTTCGGAAAGCTCCGTATCTTGTTGGCGGGAACGTGGGTCGGCCTGCGAGCTGACCGCGCGCCACCCCGCGGGCCACGTGGCAAGGAAAACCTGCCAACGCACGCGCGCGATGGGACGCCGCCGCAGGCCCGGGCCCGCCACTTCTAGGCCTCGGCCCAAGCGCGGATCTTCTGCGGCCCACAATGGACCGCTTGCCTTCCCGCGGTGGTTTCATTACGTCACCGGGGCGCAATAATCACGGGACGTGGGGGAGTGGGCGCAGTTGATCCCACGTTCCCCCACACCGCGCCTCCTCGGTTCCGCTGCGCGGGTCTATAAGTAGGGGGAGGAGAGGGAGCGGCAGAGGCTCGCACGCTCTCCCTCGCTCCACCCTTTCTCACCTTCCTTCTCCTTCCTTCCGCCGCCGCAGCGACCCATCGCCGCGCTGCTCCGCCGTCGGACCTCTCGGTTCCTTCGGTCCCGCCGTAGTGGGGTCATGCGCGTCTCCACCGTCGCATCGCCTTGTTCCTCGCCGCGTCGCCCCCATGGCGCTGTCGAGCTCATGGGACGGCTCCAACGTCCATGAGGACCATGTTGAGTTCCTCCGCCGAACGCGGCATCTGCCGGGCGAGAACTACGTGCGGGTTCATCGTGCGTCGGCGAGGGAGATTTCGCTGGCACCGGAGGAGGGCGAGCGGGTGATCTTCCGCTCGCACTGCTTGCGCGGCTTCGGCCTCCCGGCGAGCGGATTCCTTCGCTCTTTTCTTGAGTTTTACCACCTCCAGCCGCATCATCTCACACCCAACGCGGTGATGCTGCTGTCGGCTTTCGTCACCCTGTGCGAGGGCTTTCTTGGGGTTCTCCCCACTCTCGAGCTCTGGGGAGAATTCTTCCAGTGCAAGCTCGGCACCGTTGTCGCGGGCGTGCCCGCCCCCTGCGGAGCCTTCATCGCCGTGAGGCGGACGGGCGAGAACAATCCGTTCCCATCCATCCCGCTGATCCAGTCGGTGAAGCTCTGGCAGAAGTCCTATTTTTACGTGAAGAACGTCGCCCAGCAAGGCGACTTCGTCAATCTGCCGGCTTACGTAGCCGGCCCGCCGGCTGGGAGGCAACCCTCGTGGAGCTTCAGGGCCAGGTCATTGTCTCAGGCCGGGAACGCAGCCGTCGCCCGGCTCCGGGTGATGATCCAGTCGGAGGGCCTGACCGGAGCCGACCTGGTGGCCGCCTTCAGGGAGCGCCGAGTACTTCCGCTCCAAGGCCGGCCTCACATGATTTGTCAGATGAGCGGCCGCTTCGACCCGTGCCGGCTGAGCACCAGGGAGATGCCTCATGCCGAGGTGTCTTACATGGTGAACTACATCTCCAACTGCAAGCTCGCCGAGGATTGGCGATACGACAAGGGGCCGTATTCTCGCGCCAACCCTCCGCCTACTGTAAGTTTTTCTTCTTTTCTTCCTTTTTGTAGCCGGCCTCATGATGGCCGACTTCTGATCAATTGGTTTGCCCACGGCAGAACCCTCTTCTTCCGCCGACGGCCGGGGCCGCAGGGGTAGAGCGCCAGCTCCTCCCCGACCGCACGGTGGACGACGTCGACGATCCGGACCTGGGAGCGGCCGCCATGGAAGATGCCGTTGTGGGGGAAGGCGACGAGGCAGGCGGCGCGGGGCTCGGGGCCGGCCTCGAGGACTGGGCGGACGATGACGAGGTCGAAGCCGTTCCGCACCGTCAGCCGGCGCTTGATCATCAAGGTGCGGGCCATCTGCCGCGCCGGCTGCCCGTGGCGGCGCGCAGAAACGCCGGGCCGCGTCGACCTACTTCGGCAGCCTGCCGAAGAAATCCAAGGGTTCCATGTGTTGGGGAACATAGCAGAAATTCAAAATTTTCCTACGTATCACCAAGATCTATCTATGGAGAAACCAGCAAAGAGGGGAAGGAGAGTGCATCTACATACCCTTGTAGATCGCTAAGCGGAAGCGTTCAAGAGAATGGGGTTGAAGGAGTCATACTCGTCGTGATCCAAATCACCGGAGATCCTAGTGCCGAACAGACGGCACCTCCGCGTTCAACACACGTACAGCCCGGTGACGTCTCCCATGCCTTGATACAGCAAGGAGAGAGGGAGAGGTTGAGAAAGACTCCGTCCAGCAGCAGCACGACGGCGTGGTGGTGGTGGTGGAGGAGCGTGGCAATCCTACAGGGCTTCGCCAAGCACCATGGGAGAGGAGAAGGACTTGGGAGAGGGGGAGGGCTGCGCCAGAACATTGGTGCGGCTGCCCTCCCACCCCCCACATATATATAGGGGCAAGGGAGAGGGGGGCCGGCCCCCTCAGATCCCATCTGAGGAGGGGGCGGCTGCCAAGGGGGGTTGCCTTGCCCCCCAAGGCAAGGGCCCCCCCCCTTTAGGGTTCCCCCAAACCCTAGGCGCATGGGCCTTAGGGGGGAGGCGCCCAGCCCACTAAGGGGCTGGTCCCTCTCCACATACAGCCCATAGGGCCCTCCGTGGCAGGTGGACCCTCCCGGTGGACCCTCGGAACCCCTCCGGTGGTCCCGGTACAATACCGGCAACCCCCCGAATTATTCTGGTGACCGTATGATGACTTCCTATATATAAATCTTTACCTCCGGACCATTCCGGAACTCCTCGTGACATCCGGGATCTCATCCGGGACTCCGAACAACATTCGGTAACCACATACAAACTTCCTTTATAACCCTAGCGTCATCGAACCTTAAGTGTGTAGACCCTACGGGTTCGGGAAGCATGCAGACATGACCGAGACGTTCTCCGGTCAATAACCAACAGCGGAATCTGGATACCCATGTTGGCTCCCACATGTTCCACGATGATCTCATCGGATGAACCACGATGTCGAGGATTCGATCAATCCCGTATACAATTCCCTTTGTCTAGCGGTATTGTACTTGCCCGAGATTCGATCGTCGGTATCCCGATACTTTGTTCAATCTCGTTACCGGCAAGTCTCTTTACTCGTTCCGTAACACATCATCCCGTGATCAACTCCTTGGTCACATTGTGCACATTATGATGATGTCCTACCGAGTGGGCCCAGAGATACCTCTCCGTCACACGGAGTGACAAATCCCAGTCTCGATTCGTGCCAACCCAACAGACACTTTCGGAGATACCCGTAGTGCACCTTTATAGCCACCCAGTTACGTTGTGACGTTTGGCACACCCAAAGTATTCCTACGACAATCCGGGAGTTGCACAATCTCATGGTCTAAGGAAATGATACTTGACATTAGAAAAGCTTTAGCATACGAACTACACGATCTTGTGCTAGGCTCAGGATTGGGTCTTGTCCATCACATCATTCTTCTAATGATGTGATCCCGTTATCAATGACATCCAATGTCCATGGTCAGGAAACCGTAACCATCTATTGATCAACGAGCTAGTCAACTAGAGGCTTACTAGGGACATGGTGTTGTCTATGTATCCACACATGTATCTGAGTTTCCTATCAATACAATTCTAGCATGGATAATAAACGATTATCATGAACAAGGAAATATAATAATAACTAATTTATTATTGCCTCTAGGGCATATTTCCAAAAGTCTCCCACTTGCACTAGAGTCAATAATCTAGTTCGCATCGCCATGTGATTAACACTCACAGGTCACATCGCCATGTGACCAACATCCAAAGAGTTTACTAGTGTCACTAAACTAGTTCACATCATCATGTGATTAAGACTCAATGAGTTCTGGGGTTTGATCATGTTTTGCTTGTGAGAGAGGTTTTAGTCAACGGGTCTGTAACAATCAGATCCGTATGTACTTTGCAAATCTCTAGGTCATATTATAAATGCTGCTTCCACGCTCCACTTGGAGCTATTCCAAATGGTTGCTCCACTATACGTATCCGGTTTGCTACTCAGAGTCATTCGGATAGGTGTTAAAGCTTGCATCGATGTAACCCTTTACGCCGAACTCTTTATCACCTCCATAATCGAGAAACATGTCCTTATTACTCCAAGGATAATTTTGACCGCTATCTAGTGATCCACTCCTGGATCACCTTTGTACCCTCTTGCCAGACATGTGGCAAGGCACACATCAGGTGCGGTACTCAGCATGGCATACCGTATAGAGCCTATGACAAAAGCATAGGGGACGACATTCGTCCTTTCTCTTTCTTCTGCCGTGGTCGAGCTTTAAGTCTTAACTTCATACCTTACAACTCAGGCAAGAACTCCTTCCTTGACTGATCCATCTTGAACACCTTCAAGATCATGTCAAGGTATGTGCTCATTTGAAAATACCATTTAGCATTTTTGATCTATCCTCATAGATCTTGATGCTCAATGTTCAAGTAGCCTAATCCAGGTTTTCTATTGAAAAACACTTTTCAAATAACCCTATATGCTTTCCAGAAATTCTACATCATTTCTGATCCACAATATGTCAACAACATATACTCATCAGAAATTCTATAGTGCTCCCACTCACTTCTTTGGAAATACAAGTTTCTAATAAACTTTGTATAAACCCAAAATCTTTGATATCTCATCAAAGCGTACATTCCAACTCCGAGATGCTTACTCCAGTCCTTAGAAGGATCGCTGGAGTTAGCATACCTTTTAGCATCCTTAGGATCGACAAAACCTTTCTGATTGTATCGCATACAACCTTTCCTTACGAAAACTGGTAAGGAAACTCGTTTTGACATCCATCTGCCAGATTACATAAATGCAGCTAATGCTAACATGATTCCGACGGACTTAAGCATTGCTACGGATGAGAAGATCTCATCGTAGTCAACTCCTTGAACTTGTGAAAACTCTTCGCCACAAGTCGAGCTTCATAGATGGTGACATTACCGTCTACGTCCGTCTTCTTCTTAAAGATCCATTTATCTCAATGGCTTGCCGATCATTGGGCAAGTCCACCAAAGTCCATGCTTTGTTCTGATACATGGATCCTATCTCGGGTTTCATGGCTTCTAACCATTTGTCAGAATTTGGGCCCACCATTGCTTCTCCATAGCTCGTAGGTTCATTGTTGTCTAGCAATATGACCTTCAAGACAGGATTACTGTACCACTCTGAAGCAGTACGCATCCTTGTCACCCTACGAAGTACGGTAATGACTTGATCCGAAGTTTCATGATCACTATCATAAGCTTCTACTTCAATTGGTGTAGGTGCCACAGGAACAACTTCCTGTGCCCTGCTACACACCAGTTGTAGTGACGGTTCAATAACCTCATCAAGTCTCCACCATCCTCCCACTCAATTCTCGAGACAAACCTTTCCTCGAGAAAGGACCCGATTCTAAAATCAATCCCTTATTGCTTTCGGATCTGAGACAGGAGGTATACCCAACTGCTTTGGGTGTCCTATGAAGATGCATTTATCCGCTTTGGGTTCAAGCTTATCAGCCTGAAACTTTTTCACATAAGCGTCGCAGCCCCAAACTTTTAAGAAATGACAGCTTAGGTTTCTCTAAACCATAGTTCATACGGTGTCATCTCATCGGAATTACGTGGTGCCCTATTTAAAGTGAATGTGGTTGTCTCTAATGCCTAACCCATAAACTATCGTGATAATTCGATAAGAGACATCATGGTATGCATCATATCCAATAGGGTGCAGTTATGATGTTTGGACACACCATCACACTATGGTGTTCCAGGCTGTATTAGTTGTGAAACAATTTCCACAATGTCTTAATTCTGTGCCAAACTCGTAATTCAGATATTCATCTCTATGATCATATCATAGATCTTTTATCCTCTTGTCACGACGATCTTTCAACTTCACCCTGAAGTCACTTGAACCTTTCAATAATTCAGACTCGTGATTCATCAAGTAAATATACTCAACATCTACTCAAATCATCTGTGAAGTAAGAACATAAAGATATCCACTACACGCCTCAGTACTCATTGGACTGCACACATCAAAATGTATTACTTCCAACAAGTTGCTTTCTAGTTTCATTTTACTGAAAACGAGGCTTTCAGTCATCTTGCCCATGTGGTATGATTTGCATGTATCAAGTGATTCAAAATCAAGTGAGTCCAAACGGTCCATTTGCATGGAGTTTCTTCATGCATATACACCAATAGACATGGTTCGCATGTCTCAAACTTTTCAAAAACGAGTGAGCCCAAAGATCCATCAACATGGAGCTTCTTCATGCGTTTTATACCGATATGACTTACGTGGCAGTGCCACAAGTAGGTGGCACTATCATTACTATCTTATATCTTTTGGCATGAACATGTGTATCACTACGATCGAGATTCAATAAACCATTCATTTTAGGTGCAAGACCATTGAAGGTATTATTCAAATAAACAGAGTAACTATTATTCTCTTTAAATGAATAACCGTATTGCGATAGTCATAATCCAATCATGTCTATGCTGAACGCAAACACCAAATTACAATTATTTAGGTTTAACACCAATCCCGATGGTAGAGGGAGCGTGCGATGCTTGATCATATCAACATTGGAAACACTTCCAACACATGCCGTCAGCTCACCTTTAGCTAGTCTCCGTTTATTCCGTAGCTTTTATTTCGAGTTACTAACACTTAGCAACCGAACCGGTATCTAATACCCTGGTGCTACTAGGAGTACTAGTAAAGTACACATCAACACAATGTATATCCAATATACTTCTATCGACCTTGCCAGCCTTTTAATCTACCAAGTATCTAGGGTAGTTCTGCTCCAGTGGCTGTTCCCCTTATTACAGAAGCACTTAGTCTTGGGTTTGGGTTCAACTTTGGGTTTCTTCACTAGAACAACAACTGATTTGTTATTCCATGAAGTATCCCTTTCTTGCCCTTGCCCTTCTTGAAACTAGTGGTTTTACTAACCATCAACGATTGATGCTCCCTTTTGATTTCTACTTTCGCGGAGTCAAACATCGCGAATATCTCAAGGATC
Source organism: Triticum urartu (assembly GCF_003073215.2). Taxonomy (NCBI): domain Eukaryota; kingdom Viridiplantae; phylum Streptophyta; class Magnoliopsida; order Poales; family Poaceae; genus Triticum; species Triticum urartu. The sequence goes on along the minus strand of NC_053028.1, from coordinate 1,738,689 downwards.
ATCATATATGTCCCTGATATATCATAGTTCATCACGAAGCTCTAGCAGCTTGGTGGTAATGACTTCGGAGAAACATCACTATCTCATCTGGAAGATCAACTCCCACTCGATTCAAATGATTGTTGTACTCAGACAATCTGAGCACAAGCTCAACAATTGAGCTTTTCTCCCTTAGTTTGTGGGCTAAGAAAATCGTCGGAGGTCTTTTACCTCTTGACGTGGGCACGAGCCTGAAATCCCAATTTCAGCCCTCGAAACATCTCATATGTTTCGCGACGTTTCAAAACGTCTTCGATGCCTCAACTCTAAACCGTTTAACTGAACTATCACGTAGTTATTAAAATGTGTATGTCATATGTTCGCAACATCCACAGACGACGTTCGAGGTTCAGCACACTGAGCGGTGCATTAAGGACATAAGCCTTCTATGAAGCAATGAGGACAATCCTCAGTTTACGGACCTAGTCCGCATAATTGCTACTATCAACTTTCAATTAAATTTTCTCTAGGAACATATCTAAATAGTAGAACTGAAGCGTGTGCTACGACATAATTTGCGAAGACCGTTCGACTATGTTCAGGATAATTAAGTTCATCTTATGAACTCCCACTCAGATAGACATCCCTCTAGTCATCTAAGTGATTACATGATCCGATTCTACTAGGCCGTGTCCGATCATCACGTGAGACGGACTAGTCAACATCGGTGAACATCTTCATGTTGATCGTATCTACCATACGACTCATGCTCGACCTTTCGGTCTCTTGTGTTCCGAGGCCATGTCTGTACATGCTAGGCTCGTCAATTCAACCTAAGTGTTTTGCATGTGTTCCAAGGCCATGTCTGCACATGCTAGGCTCGTCAACACCCGTTGTATTCGAACGTAAGAATCTATCACACCCGATCATCACGTGGTGCTTCGAAACGACGAACTTTCGCAACGGTGCACAGTTAGGGGGAACACTTTCTTGAAATTTTAATGAGGGATCATCTTATTTACTACCGTCGTTCTAAGCAAATAAGATGTATAAACATGATAAACATCACATGCAATCAAATAGTGACATGATATGGCCAATATCATATTGCTCCTTTTGATCTCCATCTTCGGGTCTCCATGATCATCATCGTCACCGGCATGACACCATGATCTCCATCATCATGATCTCCATCATCGTGTCTTCATGAAGTTATCTCGCCAACTATTACTTCTACTACTACAGCTAACGGTTAGCAATAAAGTAAAGTAATTACATGGCGTTGTTTAATGACACGCAGGTCATATAATAAATAAAGACAACTCCTATGGTTCCTGCCGGTTGTCATACTCATCGACATGCAAGTCGTGATTCCTATTACAAGAACATGATCAATCTCATACATCACATATCATTCATCACATTCTTCTTGGCCATATCACATCACATAGCATACCCTGCAAAAACAAGTTAGACGTCCTCTAATTGTTGTTTGCATGTTTTACGTGGCTGCTATGGGCTTCTAGCAAGAACGTTTCTTACCTACGCAAAAACCACAACGTGATATGCCAATTGCTATTTACCCTTCATAAGGACCCTTTTCATCGAATCCGATCCGACTAAAGTGGGAGAGACAGACACCCGCCAGCCACCTTATGCAACTAGTGCATGTCAGTCGGTGGAACCGGTCTCACGTAAGCGTACGTGTAAGGTTGGTCCGGGCCGCTTCATCCCACAATGCCGCCGAATCAAGATTGGACTAGTAACGGTAAGCATATTGAACAAAATCAACGCCCACAACTACTTTGTGTTCTACTCATGCATAGAATCTACGCAATAGACCTAGCTCATGATGCCACTGTTAGGGAACATAGCAGAAATTCAAAATTTTCCTACGTATCACCAAGATCTATCTATGGAGAAACCAGCAAAGAGGGGAAGGAGAGTGCATCTACATACCCTTGTAGATCGCTAAGCGGAAGCGTTCAAGAGAACGGGATTGAAGGAGTCGTACTCGTCGTGATCCAAATCACCGGAGATCCTAGTGCCGAACGGACGGCACCTCCGCGTTCAACACACGTACAGCCCGGTGACATCTCCCATGCCTTGATACAGCAAGGAGAGAGGGAGAGGTTGAGGAAGACTCCGTCCAGCAGCAGCACGACGGCGTGGTGGTGGTGGAGGAGCGTGGCAATCCTGCAGGGCTTCGCCAAGCACCACGGGAGAGGAGGACTTGGGAGAGGGGGAGGGCTGCGCCAGAACATTGGTGCGGCTGCCCTCCCACCCCCACATATATATAGGGGCAAGGGAGAGGGGGGCCGGCCCCTCAGATCCCATCCGAGGAGGGGGCGGCGGCCAAGGGGGGTTGCCTTGCCCCCCAAGGCAAGGGGGCGCCCCCCCCCCCTTTAGGGTTCCCCCAAACCCTAGGCGCATGGGCCTTAGGGGGGAGGCGCCCAGCCCACTAAGGGGCTGGTCCCTCTCCACATACAGCCCATAGGGCCCTCCGTGGCAGGTGGACCCTCCCGGTGGACCCCCGGAACCCCTCCGGTGGTCCCGGTACAATACCGGCAACCCCCCGAATTATTCCGGTGACCGTATGATGACTTCCTATATATAAATCTTTACCTCCGGGCCATTCCGGAACTCCTCGTGACGTCCGGGATCTCAACCGAGACTCTGAACAACATTCGGTAACCACATACAAACTTCCTTTATAACCCTAGCGTCATCGAACCTTAAGTGTGTAGACCCTACGGGTTCGGGAAGCATGCAGACATGACCGAGACGTTCTCCGGTCAATAACCAACAGCGGGATCTGGATACCCATGTTGGATCCCACATGTTCCACGATGATCTCATCGGATGAACCACGATGTCGAGGATTCGATCAATCCCGTATACAGTTCCCTTTGTCTAGCGGTATTGTACTTGCCCGAGATTCGATCGTCGGTATCCCGATACTTTGTTCAATCTCGTTACCGGCAAGTCTCTTTACTCGTTCCGTAACACATCATCCCGTGATCAAATCCTTGGTCACATTGTGCACATTATGATGATGTCCTACCGAGTGGGCCCAGAGATACCTCTCCGTCACACGGAGTGACAAATCCCAGTCTCGATTCGTGCCAACCCAACAGACACTTTCGGAGATACCCGTAGTGCACCTTTATAGCCACCCAGTTACGTTGTGACGTTTGGCACACCCAAAGTATTCCTACGACATCCGGGAGTTGCACAATCTCATGGTCTAAGGAAATGATACTTGACATTAGAAAAGCTTTAGCATACGAACTACACGATCTTGTGCTAGGCTCAGGATTGGGTCTTGTCCATCACATCATTCTTCTAATGATGTGATCCCGTTATCAATGACATCCAATGTCCATTGTCAGGAAACCGTAACCATCTATTGATAAACGAGCTAGTCAACTAGAGGCTTACTAGGGACATGGTGTTGTCTATGTATCCACACATGTATCTGAGTTTCCTATCAATACAATTCTAGCATGGATAATAAACGATTATCATGAACAAGGAAATATAATAATAACTAATTTATTATTGCCTCTAGGGCATATTTCCAACAGTCTCCCACTTTGCTCGCCGGGCAGGGCACCGCTTTCCCTCGAGCGAGGTCCTGGCGGCTCCGTATTCGGGCCGACTGGAGGGTCCTCAGGCTCCCGCCGCGTAGATCTCCGCGCCGACCTCATGGAGGCCACGGAGCGGAATGCACGGGAGGCGCGGGAGGAGCGGGAGGCGGCGGAGCGAAGGACCGCCCAGGCGGCGAAGGAGCAGGCCGACGCGGCGGCCAAGGCCCGGGCGGAGGCGGCGGCCGCGGAGAGGGAGGCAGAGGCCTCGCGCAACCAGCCTCCGCAGCTCGTCGTTCCCCTCCGCGTCGTGGCCCCTGACATCCCCGTGCCGCCGTCGAAGGAGGTCGACCGAGACCCACCGGTGATGGAGAGGAGGGAGGACCACGTGGTCTTCGTGGAGGAAGCGCCGCAGACGGCGCCGACTGGAGAGGGCCAAAGCAGCCGACCAGCCACGGCGCTAGAGCAGCCAACCGGGGGCGAGCCGGAGGCAGGAGTCGGCCTTGAGGTGCAACCGGCATTTCGCCGGCGCGCAGGGGGAACTACCTCCGCGCCCGCAGCAGGCGCCAGCCGGACGGCGGAGGCCCTGCAGGCGGCCAGCGCCAGCACGTCCGAGTGGACGCCCAGCGGGGGGACGGCCGAGCTGAATACGGCGGCCCAGGAGGTCCGGAACCGGCTTCAAGCCCAGGCCGCTTCGCTGCAGCGATATACCCAAGAGTTCCTCACGATGCGGGCCGTCATCCGGGTGAGCCTTCTGGCCTTGGTTGTTTTGCTTTTTTGATTTCTTCCGTGGGGGCGCGTCAGCGCACCCATTGGGTGTAGTCCCCGAGTTCAGAGTCGGCTGCTGAGCAGGCAGCTTGGAACTTACTAGATCCTGACAACTATCTTATTCTTGCGTCATGTCTGATCTTCCAGGAATACCATAACCTCCGCGCTGCTGCCTTCAACTCCCAGGCTCGGGAGCTGAGCCAGAAAACCGAGGACCTGATCAACAGCCGGAGTGCGTGCTTTGTCTCGTTTATCTCCTATGGGGGCGCGTCAGCGCACCCACTAGGTGTAGTCCCCGAGATTCTGGCCGACTACTGAGCAGTCGGGTCGGATCTTCCCTGACGACTTCTTCCTTATTGATTTTTCCTTTGTCCTCATGCTTGCAGGAGCCAATGCTGACTTGAGGGAGCAGCTCAGCGGGGCCCAGACCGCCCTTCGCGCCAAGGAAGCCGAGTGCAGCGCCTTAGTCCTGGAGCGTGACCGCCTGGCCAAGAAGTTGGCCGACCAGGAGGAGAGCCACAAGGCGGCCCTGAAGAAGGCGCGGGACAGCGAGGACGCCCTCAAAGCTGAGTTCGAGACCGAAGCAGCGGGCTGGGCTGAGGAAAAACAAGCGCTGAGCGAGGGCTACGGTCGGGTTGAGGATCTGATCGATGGTAAGCCATCTTCCTCACTCCTTGCTTGCCCCTTGCCCCCTGATTTGTGTTCTGACTTGTGCTGCTTTTTGTTCTTTGTGCAGACTACTTCCCCGGCTACTCCATCTTTGCCACCCAGACCATCGAGGCCCACCGCGAGGCGCGCCGGCAGGCGGGGGCTGAAATCGCGCCGGACGCGAGCCGGACGCTTGAGGAGCAACTCTTGGCGGTCCAAGCCCGGCTGCAGCCGGCTCACCGCATGCTCCGCCGCCTCCAGCGCGCCGGGGCGCAGGTGTTGGCCGCCCTCTGGCCAGGCGAAACGATTCCCCGCACCCCGAGTCGGACTGCCGACTGGCTGGAGGTTGCGGTTGGCCGCTTCGAGCCCTGGAAAGCATCGGCAGCTCGGCATGGAGCTGGGCGGGTGCTGGAGTTCGTCCGAGCCTGGTATCCCAGGCTGAACCTGGACCAGCTGCGCACCTGGTGGCTGGAAGCCGACGAGGAGATGGAGGAGGTGCGGCCGGCTATCGCTCAGCGCGCCTCGACGATCACCGAGTGCACTGACATCAGCGCCTTTGCTCCTGAGATAAATGACGACGGCGTTGCCCAGCCGGAGGAATGGTTCGGGCAGAACCCGGCAGAGGGTGAGGACTCGGCGGAGGAGATCGCCTCCAGTGATGAAGGTGAAGACGAAGAAGGAGAAGAGGGCGAAGACGTCGAGCCGGCCGGTGAAGCGGCCAGCCAGCCTCAGCCTGACCGTGCCTCCAACAACGAGGCGCGTGCTAGCGCGCCCTCTGCGGGAGGTGGTGATCATGCCGAGGTTCGCCAGCCGGCCACTGCTCCAGCTAGCACTGCCGTCTCTACCGACCTGCCCGACTCGCCAGTCGCTCCCTTGGCTTAATCTGCCGTCCTTGCTTTTCCTGCTTGTTACTCTTTGAACATTTTTTATTAAACTTGCGCAGTTCCACCCACTGGGGGTGTATTCAAACTATGTTGAATGCTGGCCTTTCGAGGGCCTTTTGTATAAATATGATCGTGTGTGTGTTTGGCTTCCATTCGCGTATGCTTTTTATCCTTAGGCTGTTTCCTTTGCCGCCTTCCCCTGGCTGCTGCCTTCCCAACCGGCAGCTGTTCTGCAGCCTGTGGCTAGGGAAGGACTTGGCTATATTTATATTTTTTTGGGGGGAAGGCAAATACTCGAGCTTTCTTAGATTGAAGCGAGGTGAATGGAAGCCGGCCGGCCGGCTACTCTGGTAGTCGGTCGGTGGTGGGAGAGAAACCGGCTTTTGTTATATTAGTCCGTTAGTCCCTAGCCGTTTTTCGTGTGGGCATCCTTTCCTGCCTTTAACTCTTGCCAGCCGAACAGCCGGTTCTTCGAACTGTGACTTTTGGCAAGAGAAGGCTTGGGTGCCGGCACACTACTTGTCTGGCCGCGGGTAGGACTTCTAATATAACTCAAGGCGGCCAGTCCCCGGGCCGACTAGTCGAACCCGGTGCCGGACGAAAAAAGTGAATGTAATGACATGATCATAAGCATGATACTCTTCATTCATAGATAAAAGATGGCAGTCCCCGAGCTCTCCTCGGGGGGACTATTGTCTCATACTTAGTACAAAAGTTAGCGTGATACATACTGCATTTCAACTGTAAAATCTTCGAAGGAGGTTGGCGTTCCATGGTCGTTCTGACTCCTTACCGGAGTCGTCTCTCTTTCGTACCTTCGGCTTCTTCCGGCTGTGGTAGCGGCGCAAGCCCTGCTGGTAGATGGCGGACCGGCTGAGGGCTAACAGCCGACCTTCTTCCAGCAGGTCGACGTCGTCTTCTCGTGCTTCCTTGGCCTCCGCCTCCGTGTACATGGTTACCCTGAAGGAAATATGCCCTAGAGGCAATAATAAAGTTATTATTTATTTAATTATTTCATGATAAATGTTTATTATTCATGCTAGAATTGTATTAACCAGAAACATAATACATGTGTGAATACATAGACAAACAGAGTGTCACTAGTATGCCTCTACTTGACTAGCTCGTTAATAAAAGATGGTTATGTTTCCTAACCATGGACAAAGAGTTGTTATTTGATTAACGGGATCACATCATTAGATGAATGATCTGATTGACATGACCCATTCCATTAGCTTAGCACCCGATCGTTTAGTATGTTGCTATTGCTTTCTTCATGACTTATACATGTTCCTATGACTATGAGATTATGCAACTCCCGTTCGCCGGAGGAACACTTTGTTTGCTACCAAACGTCACAACGTAACTGGGTGATTATAAAGGTGCTCTACAGGTGTCTCCAAAGGTACATGTTGGGTTGACGTATTTCGAGATTAGGATTTGTCACTCCGATCGTCGGAGAGGTATCTCTGGGCCCTCTCGGTAATGCACATCACTTAAGCCTTGCAAGCATTGCAGCTAATGAGTTAGTTGCGAGATGATGTATTACGGAACGAGTAAAGAGACTTACCGGTAATGAGATTGAACTAGGTATTGGATACCGACGATCGAATCTCGGGCAAGTAACATACCGATGACAAAGGGAACAACGTATGTTGTTATGCGGTCTGACCGATAAAGATCTTCGTAGAATATGTAGGAGCCAATATGGGCATCCAGGTCCCGCTATTGGTTATTGACCGGAGACGTGTCTCGGTCATGTCTACATTGTTCTCGAACCGTAGGGTCCGCACGCTTAAGGTTCCGATGACAGTTATATTATGAGTTTATGTATTTTGATGTACCGAAGGTTGTTCGGAGTCCCGGATGTGATCACGGACATGACGAGGAGTCTCGAAATGGTCGAGACATAAAGATCGATATATTGGACGACTATATTCGGACACCGGAATTGTTCCGGGTGATTTCGGATAAAACCGGAGTGCCGGAGGGGTTACCGGAACCCCCCGGGGAAGTAGTGGGCCTTATTGGGCCTGAGGGGAGAGAGAGGGCAGCAGCCCAGGAGGTGGCGCGCCCCCCTCATGGGGAGTCCGAATAGGACTAGGAGGGGGAGCGCGGCCCCCCTTTCCCTCTCCCTCTCTTTCCTTCCCCCTCCCTATTCCTAGTTGGACTAGGAAAGGGGAGTCCTACTCCCACTAGGAGAAGGACTCCCCCCCTCTCCTTGGCGCACCCAAGGGCCGGCCGGCCTCCCCCTTGCTCCTTTATGTACGGGGGCAGGGGGGCACCCTAGAACACACAAGTTGATCTTTGTGATCGTTCCTTAGCCGTGTGCGGTGCCCCCCTCCACCATATTCCACCTCGGTCATATTGTTGCAGTGCTTAGGCGAAGCCCTGCGATGGTAGAACATCAAGATCGTCACCACGCCGTCGTGCTGACGGAACTCCTCCCCGACGCTTTGCTGGATCGGAGCCCGGGGATCGTCATCGAGCTGAACGTGTGCCAAGAACTCGGAGGTGCCGGAGTAACGGTGCTTGGATCGGTCGGATCGGGAAGACGTACGACTACTTCCTCTACGTTGCGTCAACGCTTTCGCTTCGGTCTACGAGGGTACGTAGACAACACTCTCCCCTCTCGTTGCTGTGCATCACCATGATCTTGCGTGTGCGTAGGAATTTTTTTGAAATTACTACGTTCCTCAACAGTGGCATCCGAGCCTAGGTTTTATGTGTTGATGTTATATGCACGAGTAGAACACAAGTGAGTTGTGGGCGATATAAGTCATACTGCTTACCAGCATGTCATACTTTGGTTCGGCGGTATTGTTGGACGAAGCGGCCCGGACCGGCATTACGCGTACGCTTACGCGAGACCGGTTCTCCCGACGTGCTTTGCACATAGGTGTCTTGCGGGTGACAGTTTCTCCAACTTTAGTTGAACTGAGTGTGGCTACGCCCGGTCCTTGCGAAGGTTAAAACAGCACCAACTTGACAAACTATTGTTGTGGTTTTGATGCGTAGGTAAGATTGGTTCTTGCTTAAGCCCGTAGCAGCCACGTAAAACTTGCAACAACAAAGTAGAGGACGTCTAACTTGTTTTTTACAGGGCATGTTGTGATGTGATATGGTCAAGACATGATGCTGAATTTTATTGTATGAGATGATCATGTTTTGTAACCAAGTTATAGGCAACTGGCAGGAGCCATATGGTTGTCGCTTTATTGTATGCAATGCAATCGCGCTGTAATGCTTTACTTTATCACTAAGCGGTAGCGATAGTCTGTAACGCCCGGATATAACTTTCCCAATTTGTACTGCAACTCTTGTCGTTTCCGGTGTTAAGTTATATTTATTTCTCGGGTTCGGGTCTTTGTCTCCGTGTGTTGTTTTTCGTTGTCATGCATCTCATATCATGTCATCATGTGCATTGCATTCGCATACTTGTTCATCTCATGCATTCGAGCATTTTCCCCGTTGTCCGTTTTGCATTCCGGCGCTTCATTCTCCTCCGGTGCTCATTTCTAGCTTTCTTTCGTGTGTGGGGATTAAACATTTCCGGTTTGGACCAAGACTTGCCAAGCGGCCTTGGTTTACTACCGGTAGACCGCCTGTCAAGTTTCGTATCATTTGGACTTCGTTTGATACTCCAACGGTTAACCGAGGGACCGAAAAGGCCTCGTGTGTGTTGCAGCCCAACACCCCTCCAATTTGGCCCAAAACCCACCAAACTCTGCTCCATCACCTAGAGCGTTCGATCACGATCGCGTGGCCGAAAACCACACCTCATTTGGACTCTCCTAGCTCCCCCTATGCCTATATATACACCCCCCCTCCAAAAATTCGCGGTGCAATCCACCCGTAACCCTAGTCTCCCCTTCCTCCGTGCGCCGGACACGTCCGCCCGGCGCCGGACACGTCCGCCGCCGCCCCCTCGCCCTCTCCCGAGCCGCCACGTGGCCCCCTGCGCCGCCTCCCACCGCCCGGGCCCGGGAGCCCAGATCCGGCCCCCGCGGCCCGTCTTCTCGCCGCCGCCGCCCGCGGGAGGCGCCCGCCCGATGCTGCCGCCCCTTCCCTTGCCGGCGCCCGCGCCACCGGACGCCGAGGGCCGCCGCCGCCTCGCCCGGCCGCCGCCTCGGGTCACCGCCACCGCCACGCCACCGCGGGCCGCCGCCGCCGCGCGGGTCACCACCTCCTCCGCCCCCCGGCTTCTTCTCCGGCGACGAGCTCCGGCCACCGCGACCTCTCTCTTCGGCGAGCTCCCTCCGACTCCGGCGTGAACAGGAAATCCGGCGACCTCGATTTCCGCGCCGTCCAGATCTGGATCTGAGGATCCCCCGGTTGACTTTCTTCCCCCCGAACCCTAATTTTTATGCATACTTTGACCTGTGATATCTCCGCATCCGTAGCTCCGATTTAGACATATAGTATATCGAAATGTTCGTCTCGGAGAGCACATCATTTCATTCCATTGCATCATTTTCATTTGAGTTCATCTTGATGCCCGAAATGCTGTTAGAAGAGGCCTTCGTGAGTTAATTGTCAGATCTGCTAGTTCATCTTAGACTTTTGTCATTTTTGTCATGATTGTTGTGTGCATGATATGCCCAAGAGTCCTACATATGTTTTGTTAAGGGTTTTGTTATCTTTCCAGAGGTGCAACCCATGCATTTTTGTGATGTGTGTGGTGACTAGTGCAAGCTTGCAAAGTGAGGCACCCGGTAAATCTGTTTTCAGGGACTTAGTAGTTTTCACTAAGTCTGGGATTATTTAGTTCATGATGCCATATGTTCATGCTGTTTCCTAGTGATCCGTGCCTCTTTTGAGGATGATCAGTAGAGGAGTTTTGTTAATATTGTAGTGCTCTACCCATCCATGTCTTTGTTTGGAATTATGGAGCACCCTAGCTTGAGTCAATCGAGCTCTATTTTTGCTTCGTGGTGAATATGGGCAGATTGTCAACTCGTTTGCAATTTTGCGGGTGATGTTGTAGTTGATCCGTGCATGCTATGCCATTGTTCTTGCTATGTCTAGCTTGAATTTTGTGCCTTCTTAATGGATGTATGCTTGCCTTGCCATGAATTGCACCGTAGTGAGTGCATCGAGCTCGTTAACATGCCTTCGTGAGTTATATTTCAGCATGTCTCAGTTTTCACTAAGTCTGAAAACTGATTGTGTTTTAGCTATGTTCGTGTGCTTGTTAGTGTATTGTGTGATCCCTTTTGTCTCAAGGTCACTAAGGGCCTTTTGTTAAGCTTGTTGAGTAGCTCCATGCCATGTTCTTCTTTGTCTTAATCAGGTCCTGTAGCATGCTGTTTTGTTGCTCCGAAGAGGGCTTCATGATCTGAAATTTCAGACAAGTGTTAATTTCACTAAGTCTGAGATCTGTTTTGCATTTGCGTTTTTGCCATGCTTGTTTGAACCTCTTAATGGATGAATTGGCCGTAGCTTAGTGTTAGTATTTTGTTAAGCATCTTGAATGCTTCCCTGCCATGTATTTTGATGCCATGTTTGAGTGCTGTAGCATGTTCATCTCATTGCATTTAGATGCCTACTTGCTGTAAATCGCAGACCGGTGCCAATTTTGAATCGCTTGCCATTTCCAAACCGTAACTCCGATTCCGGCGTTCTTTATATAGTTTTCAAGCGATTTCATCCCATCTTTCCAGTGGCACACTTGGTTTTCCAAGTTGAGGCCAGGTTCATGCATTTCCTGTCATATCTTGCATTTTGCATCCCGCATCGCATCCCGCATGGCATACCATCTTTGCATCTTATTGTTTGAGCTTGCACGTGGTTGATTGTATCCTTGTTGCTTGTTTGTCTTGTTTGGGTAGAGCCGGGAGACGAGTTCGCTAACGAGGAGCCCGTTGAGTTTGCTTTTGAGGATCCAGTCAACTCTGACAGCTTTGCAGGGTAGATGCTTGCTTGCTAACTATGAAGTTCCGGATATTTCTATCATGATGGGTGATTTCAAGTTTCTGGCTTCTCCAATGATCCTTGGTAACTCGGATATTGATCTTATTCTCGGGATGGATTGGCTTTCTAAGCACAAGGCTCAGCTTGATTGTGCAGCCAGGCAGATTCAATTGACTCATTCGTCTGAGGATGTTATTGTCTTTGCCGCTCGGGATAATACCATCCGTCTGTTTTCTCTCAATGAGAAGGGTGAACTGGATGCTATCTCGCAAATTCCAGTCGTTTGCGAATATCAAGACGTCTTTCCAGAAGAGCTCCTAGGAATGCCTCCGCACCGGCCAGTTGAATTCGTTATTGATCTTGAGCCTGGCACGGAACCTGTGTGCAAACGTCCTTACAAGCTCGGACCTGAAGAGTTGAAGGAGCTAAAGAAACAACTCGATGAGCAAGAGAGAATGGGTCTCATCCGGCCTAGTTCTTCTCCGTGGGGTTGTGGTGTTCTTTTTGTGAAGAAGAAGGATGGTTCGGACCGACTTTGTGTTGATTACCGTCCATTGAACAAGAAGACCATCAAAAACAAATACCCACTTCCCAACATCAATGAGCTGTTCGAACAACTCAAAGGTGCCCAAGTATTCTCCAAGCTTGATCTCCGTATGGGTTATCATCAGATTCGAATCCGTGGGCAAGATATTTCCAAGACGGCTTTCAGAACAAGCTTTGGTTCATATGAATACATTGTCATGTCTTTTGGTCTCGTCAACGCTCCTCCGACGTTCTCTCGCATGATGAACTTCATCTTCAATGCCTACACCAATGACTTCGTTTTGTTCTATCTCGACGACATTCTGGTTTTCTCCAAGAACAAGGAAGATCATGCCAAACACTTGCGTTTGGTTCTCGATAAGCTCAGGGAACATCAGTTCTACGCCAAGTTCTCCAAGTGTGAATTTTGGCTCGATGAGGTTCTTTATCTTGGCCATATCATCTCTGCCAAGGGTATTGCCGTGAATCCTGAGAAGGTGTCTGCAATTGTGAATTGGGAACCTCCTCAGAACGTGAAGCAACTCCACAGTTTCCTCGGTCTCGCAAGCTATTGCAGAAGATTCGTTGAAAACTTTTCTAAGATCGCGAAGCCTCTCTCAAATCTTCTTCAGAAGCACGTCAAGTACATTTGGTCTCCGGAGTGTGATATTGCTTTCAACACTTTGAAAGAGAAGTTGATCACTGCTCCAGTTTTGACTCCGCCTGATGAATCCAAACCGTACGAGGTCTTTTGTGATGCCTCTCTTCAAGGTCTTGGCGCAGTTTTGATGCATCCCGGAGGGCCCCATGGGCTGAAGTGGGAGGGGAACCAGCCCCTAGTGGGCTGGTGCGCCCCCCTTGGGCCTTCCCCCTGTGCCTAGGGTTGGGAACCCTAGGGTGGGGGGTGCCCCACTTGCCTTGGGGGGCACTCCACCCCCCTTGGCCGCCGCCCCCTTGGGAGATTGGATCTCCAGGGCCGACGCCCCCCCCCCTTGGGGACCCTATATATAGAGGGGGGAAGGGAGGGCAGCCGCACCCATGCCCCTGGCGCCTCCCTCTCCCCTCCAACACCTCCTCCTCCTCCTCCTCCGTAGAGCTCGGTGAAGCCCTGTCGGAGTACTGCTTCTCCACCAACACCACGCCGTCGTGCTGCTGCTGGAGCCATCTTCCTCAACCTCTCCGGTGCCGTTGTCCTTCCCCCTTGCTGGATCAAGAAGGAGGAGACGTCACGCTGACCGTACGTGTGTTGAACGCGGAGGTGCCGTCCGTTCGGCGCTAGGATCTCCGGTGATTTGGATCACGTCGAGTACGACTCCCTCATCCCCGTTCTTTGAACGCTTCCGCTCGCGATCTACAAGGTATGTAGATGCATCCGATCACTCGTTGCTAGATGAACTCATAGATGGATCTTGGTGAAACCATAGGAAATTTTTTGTTTTCTGCAACGTTCCCCAACAGTGGCATCATGAGCTAGGTCTATGCGTAGTTCTCTTTGCACGAGTAGAACACAATTTGTTGTGGGCGTAGATGTTGTCAACTTTCTTGCCGCTACTAGTCTTATTTTGCTTCAGCGGTATTGTGGGATGAAGCGGCCCGGACCAACCTTACACGTACGCTTACGTGAGACCGGTTCCACCGACTAACATGCACTAGTTGCATAAGGTGGCTGGCGGGTGTCTGTCTCTCCCACTTTAGTTGGAGCGGATTCGATGAAAAGGGTCCTTATGAAGGGTAAATAGAAGTTGACAAATCACGTTGTGGCTTTCACGTAGGTAAGAAAACGTTCTTGCCAGAACCCTATTGCAGCCACGTAAAACTTGCAACAACAATTAGAGGACGTCTAACTTGTTTTTGCAGCAAGTGTTTTGTGATGTGATATGGCCAAAGTTGTGATGAATGATGAATGATATATATGTGATGTATGAGATGTTCATGCTATTGTAATAGGAATCACGACTTGCATGTTGATGAGTATGACAACCGGCAGGAGCCATAGGAGTTGTCTTTATTTTTGTATGACCTGCGTGTCATTGAGAAATGCCATGTAAATTACTTTACTTTATTGCTAAACGTGTTAGCCATAGTAGTAGAAGTAATAGTTGGCGAGCAACTTCATGGAGACACGATGATGGAGATCATGATGATGGAGATCATGGTGTCATGCCGGTGACAAGATGATCATGGAGCCCCAAGATGGAGATCAAAGGAGCTATGTGATATTGGCCATATCATGTCACTATTATTATTTGATTGCATGTGATGTTTATCATGTTTTTGCATATTGTTTACTTAGAACGATGGTAGTAAATAAGATGATCCCTCATAATAATTTCAAGAAAGTGTTCCCCCTAACTGTGCACCGTTGCGACAGTTCGTTGTTTCGAAGCACCACGTGATGATCGGGTGTGATAGATTCCAACGTTCACATACAACGGGTGTAAGACAGATTTACACATGCAAACAATTAGGTTGACTTGACGAGCCAAGCATGTACAGACATGGCCTCGGAACATAGAAGACCGAAAGGTCGAGCATGAGTCGTATAGAAGATACGATCAACATGAAGATGTTCACCGATGTTAACTAGTCCGTCTCACATGATGATCGGACACGGCCTAGTTAACTCGGATCATGTTATACTTAGATGACTGGAGGGATGTCTATCTAAGTGGGAGTTCATTGAATAATTTGATTAGATGAACTTAATTATCATGAACTTAGTCTAAAATATTTACAATATGTCTTGTAGATCAAATGGCCAACGTTGTCCTCAACTTCAACGCATTCCTAGAGAAAACCAAGCTAAAAGACGATGGCAGCAACTATACGGACTGGGTCTGGAACCTGAGGATCATCCTGATAGCTGCCAAGAAAGATTATGTCCTACAAGCACCGCTAGGTGAAGCACCTGTTCTCCCTGTAGAACAAGACGTTATGAACGCTTGGCAGACACGTTCCGATGATTACTCCCTCGTTCAGTGCGGCATGCTTTACAGCTTAGAGCCGGGCCTCCAAAAGCGTTTTGAGAGACACGGAGCATATGAGATGTTCGAAGAGCTGAAAATGGTTTTTCAAGCTCATGCCCGGGTCGAGAGATATGAAGTCTCCGACAAGTTCTTCAACTGTAAGATGGAGGAAAATAGTTCTGTTAGTGAGCACATACTCACTATGTCTGGGTTACATAAACCGCTTGACTCAGTTGGGAGTTAATCTCCCGGATGACGCGGTCATTGACAGAATCCTCCAGTCGCTTCCACCGAGCTACAAGAGCTTTGTGATGAACTTCAATATGCAGGGGATGGAAAAGACCATTCCTGAAGTATTTGCAATGCTGAAATCAGCAGAGGTAGAAGTCAAAAAGGAACATCAAGTGTTGATGGTCAATAAAACCACTAAGTTCAAGAAAGGCAAGGGTAAGAAAAACTTCAAGAAGGACGGCAAGGGAGTTGCCGCGCCTGGCAAGAAAGCTGCCGGAAAGAAGCCAAAGAATGGACCCAAGCCCGAGACTGAGTGTTTTTATTGCAAGGGAAGTGGTCACTGGAAGCGGAACTGCCCCAAATACTTAGCGAACAAGAAGGCCGGCATCACGAAAGGTATATGTGATATACATGTAATTGATGTGTACCTTACCAGTACTCGTAGTAGCTCTTGGGTATTTGATACCGGTGCAGTTGCTCACATTTGTAACTCCAAGCAGGAGCTGCGGAATAAGCGGAGACTGGCGAAGGACGAGGTGACGATGCGCGTCGGGAATGGTTCCAAGGTCGATGTGATCACCGTCGGCACGCTACCTCTACATTTACCTACAGGATTAGTTTTGAACCTCAATAATTGTTATTTAGTGCCAAGTTTGAGCATGAACATTGTATCAGGATCTCGTTTAATACGAGATGGCTACTCATTTAAATCCGAGAATAATGGTTGTTTTATTTATATGAGAGATATGTTTTATGGTCATGCTCCGGTGGTGAATGGTTTATTCTTAATGAATCTCGAGCGTAATGCTACACATATTCATAGTGTGAACACCAAAAGATGTAAGATTGATAATGATAGTCCCACATACTTGTGGCACTGCCGCCTTGGTCACATAGGTGTCAAACGCATGAAGAAGCTCCATACGGATGGACTTTTAGAGTCTCTTGATTACGAATCATTTGACACGTGCGAACCATGCCTCATGGGTAAAATGACCAAGACTCCGTTCTCAGGAACAATGGAGCGAGCAACCAACTTATTGGAAATCATACATACTGATGTGTGCGGTCCAATGAGTGTTGAGGCTCGCGGTGGCTATCGTTATGTTCTCACCCTCACTGATGACTTGAGTAGATATGGGTATGTCTATTTAATGGAACACAAGTCTGAGACCTTTGAAAAGTTCAAGGAATTTCAGAGTGAGGTTGAGAATCAACGTGACAGGAAAATCAAGTTCTTGCGATCAGATCGTGGAGGAGAATACTTGAGTCACAAATTTGGCACACATTTAAGAAAATGTGGAATAGTTTCACAACTGACGCCGCCTGGAACACCTCAGCGTAATGGTGTGTCCGAACGTCGTAATCGCACTCTATTAGATATGGTGCGATCCATGATGTCTCTTACCGATTTACCGCTATCATTTTGGGGCTATGCTTTAGATACTGCCGCATTAACTTTAAATAGGGCTTCGTCGAAATCCGTTGAGACGACACCGTATGAATTATGGTTTGGGAAGAAACCTAAGCTGTCATTTCTAAAAGTTCGGGGATGCGATGCTTATGTCAAGAAACTTCAACCTGAAAAGCTCGAACCCAAGTCGGAAAAATGCGTCTTCATAGGATACCCTAAAGAAACTATTGGGTATACCTTCTACCTCAGATCCAAAGGCAAGATCTTTGTTGCCAAGAATGGATCCTTTCTAGAGAAAGAGTTTCTCTTGAAAGAAGTAAGTGGGAGGAAAGTAGAACTTGATGAAGTATTACCTCTTGAACCGGAAAATGGTGCAACTCAAGAAAATGTTCCTGAGGTGCCTGCATCGATTAGAGAGGAAATTAATGATGATGATCATGAAACTTCAGATCAAGTTGCTACTGAACTTCGTAGGTCCACAAGGACACGTTCCGCAAAAGAGTGGTACGGCAACCCTGTCTTGGAAATCATGTTGTTAGACAACGGTGAACCTTCGAACTATGAAGAAGCGATGGCGGGCCCGGATTCCGACAAGTGGCTAGAAGCCATGAAATCCGAGATAGGATCCATGTATGAAAACGAAGTATGGACTTTGACTGACTTGCCCGTTGAGCGGCGAGCCATAGAAAATAAATGGATCTTTAAGAAGAAGACAGACGCGGATGGTAATGTGACCATCTATAAGGCTCGGCTTGTCGCTAAGGGTTATCGACAAGTTCAAGTGGTTGACTACGAAGAGACTTTCTCACTGGTAGCGAAGCTAAAGTCCGTCCGAATCATGTTAGCAATTGCCGCATTCTATGATTATGAGATATGGCAAATGGACGTCAAAACGGCATTCCTTAATGGTTTCCTTAAGGAAGAATTGTATATGATGCAGACGGAAGGTTTTGTCGATCCTAAGAATGCTGACAAGGTGTGCAAGCTCCAACACTCGATTTATGGGCTGGTGCAAGCATCTCGGAGTTGGAACATTCGCTTTCATGAGATGATCAAAGCGTTTGGGTTTACGCAGACTTATGGAGAAGCCTGCGTTTACAAGAAAGTGAGTGGGAGCTCTGTAGCATTTCTCATATTATATGTAGATGACATACTTTTGATGGGAAATGATATAGAACTCTTGGAAAGCATTAAGGCCTACTTGAATAAGAGTTTTTCAATGAAGGACCTTGGAGAAGCTGCATATATATTAGGCATCAAGATCTATAGAGATAGATCAAGACGCCTCATAGGTCTTTCACAAAGCACATACCTTGATAAGATATTGAAGAAGTTCAATATGGATCAGTCTAAGAAGGGGTTCTTGCCTGTGTTGCAAGGTGTGAAATTGAGCTCAGCTCAATGTCCGACCACGGCAGAAGATATAGAAGAGATGAGTGTCATCCCCTATGCCTCAGCCTTAGGTTCTATTATGTATGTCATGCTGTGTACCAGACCTGATGTAAACCTTGCCATAAGTTTGGTAGGTAGGTACCAAGGTAATCCCGGCAAGGAACACTGGACAGTGGTCAAGAATATCCTGAAGTACCTGAAAAGGACTAAGGAAATGTTTCTCGTTTATGGAGGTGACGAAGAGCTCGTCGTAAAGGGTTACGTCGATGCTAGCTTCGACACAGATCTGGATGACTCTAAGTCACAAACCGGATACGTGTATATTTTGAATGGTGGGGCAGTAAGCTGGTGCAGTTGCAAGCAGAGCGTCGTGGCGGGATCTACATGTGAAGTGGAGTACATGGCAGCCTCGGAGGCAGCGCATGAAGCAATTTGGGTGAAGGAGTTCATCACCGACCTAGGAGTCATACCCAATGCGTCGGGGCCAATCAAACTCTTCTGTGACAACACTAGAGCTATTGCACTTGCCAAGGAGCCCAGGTTTCACAAGAAGACCAGGCACATCAAGCGTCGCTTCAACTCCATTCGTGAAAATGTTCAAGATGGAGACATAGATATTTGTGAAGTACATACGGACCTGAATGTAGCAGATCCGTTGACTAAACCTCTCCCTAGTGCAAAACATGATCAACACCAGAATTCCATGGGTGTTCGATTCATCACAATGTAACTAGATTATTGACTCTAGTGCAAGTGCGAGACTGTTGGAGATATGCCCTAGAGGCAATAATAAAAGCATTATTATTATATTTCCTTGTTCATGATAATTGTCTTTTATTCATGCTATAATTGTGTTATCCGGAAATCGTAATACATGTGTGAATAAATAGACACCAACATGTCCCTAGTAAGCCTCTAGTTGACTAGCTCATTGATCAACAGATAGTCATGGTTTCCTGACTATGGACATTGGATGTCATTGATAATGAGATCACATCATTAGGAGAATGATGTGATGGACAAGACCCAATCCTAAACATAGCACAAGATCGTATAGTTCGTTTGCTAGAGTTTTTCCAATGTCAAGTATCTTTTCCTTAGACCATGAGATCGTGTAACTCCCGGATACCGTAGGAGTGCTTTGGGTGTACCAAACGTCACAACGTAACTGGGTGACTATAAAGGTATACTACGGGTATCTCCGAAAGTGTTTGTTGGGTTGACACGGATCAAGACTGGGATTTGTCACTCCGTATGACGGAGAGGTATCTCTGGGCCCACTCGGTAATGCATCATCACAATGAGCTCAAAGTGACCAAGTGTCTGGTCACGGGATCATGCATTACGGTACGAGTAAAGTGACTTACCGGTAACGAGATTGAACGAGGTATTGGGATACCGACGATCGAATCTCGGGGAAGTAACGTACCGATTGACAAAGGGAATTGTATACGGGGTTGCTTGAATCCTCGACATCGTGGTTCATACGATGAGATCATCGAGGAACATGTGGGAGCCAACATGGGTATCCAGATCCCGCTGTTGGTTATTGACCGGAGAGCCATCTCGGTTATGTCTACATGTCTCCCGAACCCGTAGGGTCTACACACTTAAGGTTCGGTGACGCTAGGGTTGTAGGGATATGAATATGCAGTAACCCAAAAGTTGTTTGGAGTCCCGGATGAGATCCCGGACGTCACGAGGAGTTCCGGAATGGTCCGGAGGTAAAGAATTATATATAGGAAGTGCTATTTCGGCCATCGGGACAAGTTTCGGGGTCACCGATATTGTACCGGGACCACCGGAAGGGTCCCGGGGGTCCACCGGGTGGGGCCACCTATCCCGGAGGGCCCCATGGGCTGAAGTGGGAGGGGAACCAGCCCCTAGTGGGCTGGTGCGCCCCCCTTGGGCCTTCCCCCTGTGCCTAGGGTTGGGAACCCTAGGGTGGGGGCGCCCCACTTGCCTTGGGGGGCACTCCACCCCCCTTGGCCGCCGCCCCCTTGGGAGATTGGATCTCCAGGGCCAGCGCCCCCCCTTTGGGACCCTATATATAGAGGGGGGAAGGGAGGGCAGCCACACCCATGCCCCTGGCGCCTCCCTCTCCCCTCCAACACCTCCTCCTCCTCCTCCGTAGAGCTCGGCGAAGCCCTGTCGGAGTACTGCTTCTCCACCAACACCACGCCGTCGTGCTGCTGCTGGAGCCATCTTCCTCAACCTCTCCTTCCCCCTTGCTGGATCAAGAAGGAGGAGACGTCACGCTGACCGTACGTGTGTTGAACGCGGAGGTGCCGTCCGTTCGGCGCTAGGATCTCCGGTGATTTGGATCACGTCGAGTACGACTCCCTCATCCCCGTTCTTTGAACGCTTCCGCTCGCGATCTACAAGGTATGTAGATGCATCCGATCACTCGTTGCTAGATGAACTCATAGATGGATCTTGGTGAAACCGTAGGAAAATTTTTGTTTTCTGCAACGTTCCCCTACAGGCCAAGCACCCGGTGAACTTCTGGACGTCTCGAAGTTTGGTGGGAATCGCCATTCTCTCAATGGCCTTGATCTTTACTGGGTTGCATTCGATGCCGCGTTCGGAAACCAAGAAGCCTAGGAGCTGGCCGGCTGGCACTCCGAACACGCATTTCTCGGGGTTGAGCTTGATCTGTAACCGGCGCAGGTTCTCAAATGTTTCCTTGAGGTCTTCCAGCAAGGTGCTGCGCTTCTCCGTCTTCACCACAATGTCGTCCACGTAGACGTGGGCATTTCTGCCGAGCTACTTGAGGAGGCACTTCTGCATGCAACGCTGAAAAGTGGCACCGGCATTTCTTAAGCCGAATGTCATAGTCAGGTAGCAGAAAGCTCCGAATGGCGTGATGAAGGCGGTCTTCAGGCGGTCAGCCGGGTCTAGCTTTATCTGGTGGTATCCTGAGTAAGCATCCAAGAAACTCAACAGCTCGCATCCGGCCGTGGAGTCTATCACTTGATCAATCCTTAGTAGGGCAAAGGGATCTTTGGGGCAGGCCTTGTTGAGGCTCGTGCAGTCTATGCACATGCGCCACTTGTTGTTCTTCTTTAGCACGAGGACCGGGTTGGCGAGCCACTCTGGAAAGAAAACCTCCATAATAAAGCCGGCTGCCAGAAGCCGGGCTATCTCTTCTCCTACAATCCTTCTTTTCTCCTCCGACAGTCGGCGGAGGGGTTGTTTGACTGGTCTTGCGCCATCTCGGACGTGTAGCTTGTGCTCAGCGAATTCCTTCGGAACACCCGGCATGTCCTTAGGGGACCATGCAAAGATGTCCCAATTCTCACGGAGGAAATCGGCGAGCTCGCCTTCCTATTTGCTGTTTAGGTTTGCCCCGATGACGGCAAACCTTTCTGGGTGCTCGGGGTCAAGAGGTATCTTCTTCGTCTCCTTGGCCGGCTGGAAAGATCCTTGGGCATCACACTCCTTGGGATCGGGGGACAGGGCCGGCTGTTTGCTGGCCATGGCCACGACTCGGTCCAACATCTTCTTTTCTTCGGCAATCACAAGGGACTCGGCCAGCCGGCTGCTGGCTGCTGCGCACTCGGAAGATTTCTTGTAATCGTCGGCTATGGTGATGATGCCCTTGGCGCTCGGCATCTTCATCTTGAGGTAAGCATAGTGGGGCACAGCCATGAACCTGGCCAAGGCAGGACGGCCAAGCAATGCATGGTAGGGGCTCTCCAGGTCCACTACTTCAAACCAGATCGCTTCCCGGCGGAAATGATCCTTGTCCCCAAAGAGAACATCAATCTTGATCTTGCCAATGGGGGCGCAGGACAGGCCAGGTACAATGCCATGGAACACAGTTCGAGTAGGCATGAGTTGCTTCGTCTTGACGTTCAGCTTCTCCAGGGTGTCACGGTACAGGATGTTGATGCTGCTCCCGCCGTCTATCAGCACGCGGGAGAAACGGGTGGCGCGTCTGTCCGTTGCAAGGGTGGCATCCAAAACCAACGCATAAGAGCCGGGAGATGGCATCACCTCTGGGTGGTCGGTCCGGCTCCAGCTGATAGGCTTTTCTGACCAGTGCATGTGCTCGGCGGGGTTGGTAGCGACCATGTTGACTTCCTGGTGCTCTCGGCGTCTGCTGCGCCAGCCTTCGGGCTGGCTTGTAAAGACGACATAGGCGGCATGCTCGTCGGGGAACTCATCGTGCACGGCTCCGACTGCTGGCCGAGCGGTTGGCAACTGCGGAGCCGGAGGCGGCGGACCAGCAGGCGGAGGCGGTGCGAGCCCTTCGCCTTTGGAGATTCGGGTGAGCCAGTGGCACTTCCGGGTTGTGTGGTTGGACGGCTTTGCGCCGCTGTGGAACTTGCACGGGGCGTCGAGAGTTTGCTCGTAGGAGAAGGCCGGCTGCCAAGCCGGCCTGCCACCCCTCTGCTTCTTGGGTGCGGGCCGCCCTTCGGGCTGCTCGTCTTCGACCGTGGCCACCTGCCAACTGGTGGAGGGCGGCACAGGGCCCTTGCGCTTGTGGTCGTTCTGGTGCGAGCGTCGGCTGAAGTCCCCAGCCGGCGTCTTGGGCGCTGGGTTGAGTACCTTCCCGGACGCGTCTACCCGGAGTTCAGTCTTCATCGAGGAGTCGGCGGTGGCGTACTTGTCCGCTATGACCAAAAGCTCGTTGAGGGTAGTCGGCTCGTCGCAGAGGAGCTTGTGCTTGAGGAGGGTGCCTTCTCGGCACCCGGCAGTGAAGTATTCTATGGCTTGCACCCCGTGCACCCCTTCGCAAGAGTTGCGGAGCTCGGCCCAACGCGTGAGGTAGTCGCGAGTGGATTCGGCGGGGCCTTGTACGCACAAGGAGAGATGTCTGGGCTTGGGAGCCCGCTTGTAGGTGCTGGTGAAGTTGCGGACGAAGGCTTCTGTGAAGTCTAGCCAGCTGTTGATGCTGTATGGCCTGAGGCTGTTGAGCCAGGTCCGCGTTGTGCCTTGCAGCATGAGGGGCACGTACTTCACGGCAACGCGCCTGTTGCCGTTTGCTATGCGAACCGCTGTGGAGTAGTCGATCAACCAATCTTCCGGCTTCACGGAGCCGTTGTACTTGGGCGTGTCTCTTGGGAGCGAGAACCCTTTGGGGAAAGGCTCGTCGCGGATGCGGGGGCTGAAGCAAGGCGGGCCGACATCATCTTCTTCTTCTAGCACCAGGGATTGCGCTAAGCGGTCGATCCGATGGCGGGCGTCGTTCTCGCCGACTCCCTCGCGGCGACCTAGTCGGCCGCTGAGAGTCGGATGTGTGACAGGCGGTGGGGTGGGATATCTCTCCCCACGAGGCGGAGGCGGAGGTGGGTTGCCCCGCCGCTCCACGGCCCAGGGACGGCCTTCTGCGTCTCGCTCGATGGAGATCCGGGTTCGGCTTCGGCTGGCAGCCGGCTCTTTCTCGTGTCGCGCGCAGGTTTTACCCGCAGTCGGCGTCCGGCTCGTCGCACTGTGCTCTTGGTGCGGGGGAGGGCTTTCCGCGCGGGCGTCGGCTTCGTGCCGCTGTGCGGCTGCATCGATTAGTTGCTGGATGCGTCTGGTCATGTGGGGGAGTTCTTCGGCCCCCAGTCCGTCTAGCTCGTCTATGGCCGCCTGGGCGTCGCGCAGGTTCTCGAGTGGAGTGGCGTAGACTGGGCGGTCGACTCCTAGCATGTCGGCGAGGGCAGCGTCGCGCTGTCTGACAACGCCGGCTCGGCTTGGCCCGCCTGGGGGCGGCGTGCCAAAGGCGGCGCGGTCGGCTTCGCGCTGGTGGGCCTCAGTGAGGCGTCTCATGGAAGCCAACTTCCGGCCCTCCGCGAGGAGGGCAAGGCAGCGAGCCTCCAGTGCTTCGGCGTCGACATTGGCCGGGAGGGGGGTGGACAAGTCGTGGACCGCCGCATGCGGGCGTCGAGGGCGTCCTCGCCAGAAGCGCCGCCATGGCCGATGACCATCACCTCGGCGGTGGCACCGTCGCAGCCATCGGCCCGGGGAAGCGGGTCGTTGTAGATCGCGACATCGGTGGGGAAAGTGTCGAGCGAGGCCGTGTCGGAGTCGACAGGCATCGGATCGGTGGAGCCAACAGACTCCAAGTCCACAGCAGGCTCACCGCAGACGTGAAGCTGGACGAGGAGGTTGACGAGGTAGTCGGTGCCCGCGTCAGAGGCGAGCTCGTCGGAGATGAGGGTTTCGTCAAGGAGATCGGCGAGGCCGCTCGCTGTGCAGACGTTGGTGACGCCTTGCAGCGCGTCGTGGCAAGCGCCATCGGGCGTGCCGGGCTGGCTACGCTCGCTGGGGAGGAAGAGGGTTCCCGTCCAGAACAGGTCTCCGGACGACGGTGCACCTGGCCCCACGGTGGGCGCCAAATGTCGGGTGGTAGGTGCGACATATGCCAACGGGTGGCTTATCATTATGGGAGCCAGTAAGACGTCGCTGGTGCCTGGAAACGGGATGAGGCGAAGACATGCACGTCGGCGAATCTTACCCAGCTTCAGGGCTCTCCGTGGAGATAACACCCCTACTGCTGCTCTGCGGGGTCTCCGCATGATCACTAGATGAGCGAGTGGCTACAAGATGCTCCTTGAGCTGTTTGGCGAGAAGAAGAAGAAGGGCACGGCTAGCTCTCCTCTCCTCTCTATGCGATGTCTAAAACTAGCTCAGATCAACCCTTTGCATGGGTGCCCCGAGGGGTTTATATAGGCCCACCCCCCGGGGGTACAATGATAATCCGGCTGGGCGTGGGCCCTAGCCGTCTGTGTCTACGCACGCCGGCCTCTGTGCCGGCTGCTGGGGCCCGCCGGCTGGTGGGTCCTGCCGGCTGCCGGCTCCTGGGTCGACAGGCAGGCCCCACTATCAGGGGCCGTGTCGGTGGCTGGTTACTGTTGCCTCAAACCTGGTGACGAGGGCTTCGTCGAGGTGGGCGTGGCTACAGTGCTGCCGCCCGGCGGGCGATCGCTGTAGCCTCACCACGTCTTGTCTCCTTAATGGGGCATCTCCTTCGAGGGAGGAGGCGAGCCGGCTGTGGGGAGCCGGCCCTGTCTTGGGCCGACTGGGGGAGGCCTGGCCGCCTTCGGGTGTCTCTCTACCTGAAGGGGCCCACCACCCGTGGGCCGCGCTGACAGCCCATCGTGGGTGGCATCAGGGTCAACATGGCAACAGTGCCGCGCCGGACGGGTCATGGCCACCCCGTACGGCGCACTGTGCCAGGCGTGCTCCGGGATTCGGGGGTGGCAGGCTTTACTGTAGCCATGCCCCGCCACATCGCCGTTATGTGGATGCAGACTTCGAGGGTACGATCTTGACCGCTTTGTGGGAGCCGGCCTCTTGGAGTCGGCCTTCTTGCGGCCGGCTTCTTGGAGCCGGCCCTCCCGCGGCTTTCTTCATGAGGGCTAAAGCCGGGCCGCCTTCCGATAGTCGACCTGGGAGACAGCCGGCAAGGGGAAGGCGGCCCCACGTCTTGGATTCTTGAGGGCCGGATCGGCTCGTAATTTTTTCAGAAGGGCCAGGGGGAGCTGGCTAGGCTACCTGTGGTCATTTACTCCGATAAAGAGTTCGTGCTAAAATAACACCAAATAATTTCAGATTCATAATACTCAATCCAACACAAAGAATTTCAAAGAGTGCCTCAAGATTTCTACCAAAGAAACAAACACAAGAACGTGCATCAACCCCTATGCGTAGATTACCTCAATGTCACCTTAGGAATCCGCGAGTTGAGTGCCAAAACATATATCAAGTGGATTAAAATAATCCCCCATTGTCACCACGGGTATTCATATGCAAGCCATATATCAAGTGCTCTCAAAACGGGCCTCCTTTGGTTTAGAGGAATTTCATAGGAACTCCAGAGGATAGGATTCTTATAGGATTTTTTTTTCCTTTAGAGCCCTTTGGTTCATAGGAATGGATTCCTATTCCTACATAGGATTGGTTCCTATCCTTCACATTTCATAGGAAAAGAAAAAAGAGCCTAGACTCAATGAAAAAATTCCTTTGGTGTCAATCAAATGACATCTTGTTTCCTATTCCTACTCATAGGATTTGAGATACATGTCATCTCATTTCCTACAAGATTCCTATTCCTATGATAATCCTATCCTATGAACCAAGTATTCAATCTGATAAAACGAAATCTCAAAGGAAAAACTCAATTCATCGCAACAAGATAGAGAGGGGAAAACACCATATGATCCAACTATATTAATAAAGCCCCCGGTACATCAAATATAAGTAGATACCCTTCATTCATAATCATCTATCGTTTCATCACTTTATTCATAAATGTAAGAAGCATCCATCTTTTACTTTAAAAAATGAAGTGACATGCATGCTACATTAAAGACGAAGAAGCATAGACCATCCCATAATAAGTTGTACAATATTCTTATTTTTGACAAAATGACAACAAAAAGGTAAGATGTCTGAGAAGATACAAATTTTATATGTGGTTGTTGTTTTAGTGCCATGCCTAACACATAATATGATAAAAGCGTCAATGGATGGGGAAAGAAAAATGTTTATTTTGCCATGAGGATGAGTCTCCATCTCATTTGTTTCCTGGGTGATACATTGATAGTGCAGTTTAGGGGGTACCTATTTGATCCCGCGTCTATTTGACAATATTTTTGCTTCGGATGCATAATTGTTTGAAAAAGGATGTGGATGATTTTTATTCAGCGAGCCTTATGACAGTTTGGGACGCGCTTTGAAGTGTCATGAGAGTGAGCACTTTCAGTTGTAAGGTGATTAAACCCCCTTTGGATACGGTGTTTCATGTGTGACCCCCTTGCACTATCGGGTCTTTGGGTATGCAGGGCATTTGTGATGCCATAAAATGTTGGTGCATACGACGGAAAACAGGTTGTCGGTTTTGTCCATTGATTTTTTTTTACGGACATCGATTCCGCGTATCGGCAGCATTGCTCGTCCGAAGACCGAAGACACACGAGCTAGCTTGCCCCGGTGCCGGCTTCTCTCTTGCGTGCGTGCTTGCGGGCGTGCATGGCTCCCGGCGATTTGGCGCGCGCGCGCACGTAGGCACCGTTTGAATCGAGCACGCACGCACGCATGTGGCGTGAGGATCGGATCGGATCGGATCGTGCGTGCGTACGGCCAAATCTCACACTAAATATCCTCACTCACTCATGCATGTGCAGTGGAGTGGGAGCTCACCTACGTACGTGCGTGCATGCATGTCATGTGGATATAAGCGTGCATGCGTGCATGCATGCCCATTTTGTACGTGATGACGTGCACCTTGCCTATTTTGTTTGATCCCCTCATCCCGACCGTAACCCCCTCGTGCAACACAAACATCACCCACTCTCCCCATATTGCCCCTCCCTCCCTCCCTCCCTCCACGGCTCCACCCGTACAAGATACACTACCCCATGTCAACTCCCCGTGCACATCAACAAACAAAGAGTAAACCATGTTTCTATCTTCCTCCCCAAGACAGGAAAAGCGAGCTAGCTTTCCGTCGCCAGGGACTCACGCTCCGCCGCCCGCCTTTCTCCGGTGGCTCCCCTCCATCGATGACCTCGGTCGTCGGATCCACGCATGTGGATAGTTTTAGGCCAAAGTAGCTTAGATTTTTAGGTTGTTCATCGTCTTGACTTCGGCGACGGCGATGGCGGCGCTGAAGAAAATTTCTTCATATACTACTTCGATGAGACAATTGGTCCTATCGTTGGGGATGGATTTGAAATCCAGTCTATTCAAGTAAGGATTATGTGGCTGCGGCGGCATCCTCGTGGTGGATATGTGTCCTCGGACTCTGCCGTTGCGACAACGTCTGCTCCAGCGTCGGCGTGAAGCTTGGGAGGTAGTCCAGGAGCGAATGCAGATTGTGGACATCTGAAAGACGGAATGTGTGCTGGGTTCGTTGTTGATGGATGGCAGGCATGGTTTCCTCCTTCGACGTCTTAGTCATGGTGGGGTGTCAGATCTGGAGTTCGATGACGTGTCCGGGGTGTTGCCCCGGGTCTGATTCGTTCAACGGCAATGGCTTCACTTTTGGCGAGCCACCTTGGAGGTCCACAAAGCTGCATATCAGCGATGGAGCCGCGTCGAACTCGGGTGAGGAGGTGATCCGTCATTCTATTCTTCTATGGCTATTGTGGTGGTACCGGAGGCAGGTGATGGACGTTGATGTCAAACTCAGAGATGTTCTGCTCTCTTTTCAGTTTTATCATGTCGGTCTTTACGTGACTTGTACTTTGATCTTTATCATATGAATGAGACACGTATTACCATGCAAAAAAAAAGAGTAACACATGTTCCTTCCTTCCTCCCCTCTAATAAACAACGACGATTTGTGTCCCACCATTTGGAAACTGGTTTTACTAGCGTGGCCACGGGATTTTTTTTATTAAAAGAGGGGGGCTCCCTCCCATTCCATTAACGAAACCAAACGAGGCATGACAAAGTCGTTTCAGCACTGCTAGTTAGGCTATCAACTAAAAACATTAAAACGCAAAATAAGAGGCAGACGACTACTGGGCCCTATTACATCAAGGTTTACCCAGCAAATCAAGACCACGTGTTCACAATAGGAAAGCAGCAAGCGATATGAGACGCCACTGGTGAAGTAGGAATAGAGAAGTCCCATCAATCAGCAGCCCGGTCTCCATCCTTGCAACGCTTGATAAAACTCACTTGCCACCCACTCTATTAGTCTTGCTTCCAGCATCAACGGCTTTTGCTCTGGGTTTTTTCTTTGCAAAACAGCCCAATCAATAATCCAGTTGCATAAAGTTCGGACAATGATCATGGGATCATGAAAATTCTTAGATCTAAATACAATATCATTTCTACATTTCCAAATGAACCAAAACAGAGCAGAAATCCCAACCAACATTAATTGCTTTTGTGGTTTCTGAAAGGTTCTGGAAGTGTCATTATAGTGAGCACTTTGAGTCGGAAGGTGATTAAGCCCCCTTTTGGATACCGTGTTTCATGTGTGACCCCCCCTTGAACCACTGTCGGGTCTCTTGGTATGCAAGGCATTTGTGATGCCATAAAAGGTTGGTGCGATGAATTATGTGCTGACTTATAGCCCTCTTGAGGGCGATGGCGGCGATAGTTGCTTAGAGCCTCTCACGCACGCGAGAGCCACTATAGTCGGGCAATGTTGTGTTTGTTGATTTGGTTTTCTATGAAGGTTGTGGCCTACCGACCTCTAGGGTTTTGGACATGCATGGGTTTATCCATATGTAGTGAGTTGAACCATGTTCGCACTTTTTCACTCACTGTTTCTTACCTCATTGTTCCCCTTGCGGGGGCGGTCATCGAAAAATCCTGCATGGGCAACCTAGTTTGTGAAAAAAAAGGGAAATAAACAAAAGCGATGGGAAACAGGATTGTTTTTTTTTACGGAAATTGATTTCGCGTACCGGCAGCATTGCTCGTCCGGAGATGGAAGACACACGAGCTGACTCCGGTGCCGGCTTCTCTAGGCGCGGGTGTGGTCGAGCCGGGTAAAACCCATCACCAAAACTAAACACACGTGATAGTGTAATGCAAGGGAGTAGCTAGGAACCTCTTGACCGGGTGTAACACCATGCATGTGGTTAGCTCACCTCATTCCACTAAGTTCCGACCGACCACATGGGTGAACCTTGCATGGATCGAGTGGAGTGGCGTGGGAGTTCACCTACGTGTGTGCATGCATGTGGATATATGCGCGCGCGCGCGGGAAGAGTGGGAGACCGTTAGTTAGGGAGGAAGTTATACGAGCTTGGTGACGTGCACCTGCCTCTTAATAATTTTGATCCCGACGCTAACCCCATATTGTCAACTCCCTACCTCCCTCGTACGCTCCCCCCTCATGTCAACTCCCCGTAAACAAAACAATACCCGTACTAACCATGCTCCTTCGTCCCCTCTAGCTAATTAACACCAGTTGTGTCCCATTTCGAAATTAGTTTTTTTCAACACATTTCGAAATTAGTTTTACTAGTGTGGCCACTCGTGTTTAGCTCCGCCTCCCAATCGAGCCAAATCCTGATGGCTGTCCTAGTTCTTTCCCCCTCTCGGAGGCCCACACCGGAGCTAACCCGACCAAGAACGCACTACCGCAGGTGGCGTATCCAGCATTTTTGGGCCAGGTCCAAGACATGAGCCTAGTTTCTGTGAGCCATGTGGTTAATCTCAGTCGAATGGTGATTAAACTGTTGGAAATATGCCCTAGAGGCAATAATAAAAGCATTATTATTATATTTCCTTGTTCATGATAATTGTCTTTATTCATGCTATATTTGTGTTATCCGGAAATCGTAATACATGTGTGGATAACAGACACCAACATGTCCCTAGTAAGCCTCTAGTTGACTAGCTCGTTGATCAACAGATAGTCATGGTTTCCTGACTATGGACACTGGATGTCATTGATAACGAGATCACATCATTAGGAGAATGATGTGATGGACAAGACCCAATCCTAAACATAGCACAAGATCGTATAGTTCGTTTGCTAGAGTTTTCCAATGTCAAAGTATCTTTTCCTTAGACCATGAGATCGTGTAACTCCCGGGTATCGTAGGAGTGCTTTGGGTATACCAAACGTCACAACGTAACTGGGTGACTATAAAGGTAGACTACGGGTATCTCCGAAAGTGTCTGTTGGGTTGACATGGATCAAGACTGGGATTTGTCACTCCGTATGACGGAGAGGTATCACTGGGCCCACTCGGTAATGCATCATCATAATGAGCTCAAAGTGACCAAGTGTCTGGTCACGGGATCATGCATTACGGTACGAGTAAAGTGACTTGCCGGTAACGAGATTGAACGAGGTATTGGGATACCGACGATCGAATCTCGGGCAAGTAACATATCGATTGACAAAGGGAATTGCATACGGGGTTGATTGAATCCTCGACATCGTGGTTCATCCGATGAGATCATCGTGGAGCATGTGGGAGCCAACATGGGTATCCAGATCCCGCTGTTGGTTATTGACCGGAGATCGTCTCGGTCATGTCTGCTTGTCTCCCGAACTCGTAGGGTCTACAAACTTAAGGTTCGGTGACGCTAGGGTTGTGAAGATATGTATATGCAGTAACCCGAATATTGTTCGGAGTCCCGGATGAGATCCCGGACGTCACGAGGAGTTCCGGAATGGTCCGGAGGTAAAGAATTATATATAGGAAGTGCTGTTTCGGCCATCGGGACAAGTTTCGGGGTTATCGGTATTGTACCGGGACCACCGGAGGGGTCCCGGGGGCCCACTGGGTGGGGCCACCTGTCCCGGGGGGCCACATGGGCTGTAGGGGGTGCGCCTTGGCCTACATGGGCCAAGGGAACCAGCCCCACTAGGCCCATGCGCCTAGGGTTTCCATGGGGGAGGAGTCCCACTAGTGGAAGGCACCCCGAGGTGCCTTGGGGGGGAGGGAAACCTCCCCTTGGCCGCCGCACCTAGGAGATTGGATCTCCTAGGCTGCGCACCACCCCCCCTTGGCCGTCCTATATATAGTGGGGGAGAGGAGGGACTTCATACCCCAGCCCCTGGCGCCTCCCTCTCTCCCCGTTACGTCTCTCCCTCATAGCATTGGCGAAGCCCTGCTACTGTGACGCCCTGCATCCACCACCACGCCGTCGTGCTGCTGGATCTTCGTCAACCTCTCCTTTCCCCTTGCTGGATCAAGAAGGAGGAGACGTCTCCCGTCCCGTACGTGTGTTGAACCCGGAGGTGCCGTCCGTTCGGCGCTTGGTCATCGGTGATTTGGATCACGTCGTGTTCGACTACATCATCACCGTTCTTTGAACGCTTCCGTGCGCGATCTACAAAGGTATGTAGATGCATCCGATGACTCGTTGCTAGATGAACTCCTAGATGGATCTTGGTGAAACGAGTAGGAAAATTTTTGTTTTCTGCAACGTTCCCCAACAGTGGCATCATGAGCTAGGTCTATGCGTAGTTCTTCTTGCGCGAGTAGAACACAATTGGTTGTGGGCGTAGATTTGTCAACTTTCTTGCCGTTACTAGTCGTTTCTTGCTTCAGCGGCATTGTGGGATGAAGCGGCCCGGACCAACCTTACACGTACGCTTACGTGAGACCGGTTCCACCGACTAACATGCACTAGTTGCATAAGGTGGCTGGCGGGTGTCTGTCTCTCCCACTTTAGTTGGAGCGGATTCGATGAACAGGGTCCTTATGAAGGGTAAATAGAAGTTGACAAATCACGTTGTGGCTTTAACGTAGGTAAGAAGACGTTCTTGCTAGAACCCTAATTCAGCCACGTAAAACTTGCAAACAACAATTAGAGGACGTCTAACTTGTTTTTGCAGCAAGTGGTTTGTGATATGATATGGCCAAAGTTGTGATGAATGATGAATGATCTATATGTGATGTATGAGATGTTCGTGCTATTGTAATAGGAATTACGACTTGCATGTCGATGAGTATGACAACCGGCAGGAGCCATAGGAGTTGTCCTTATTCTTTTATATGACCTGCGTGTCATTGAGAAACGCCATGTAAATTACTTTACTTCATTGCTAAACGCGTTAGCCATAGTAGTAGAAGTAATAGTTGGCGAGCAACTTCATGGAGACACGATGATGGAGATCATGGTGTCAAGCCGGTGACAAGATGATCATGGAGCCCCAAATGGAGATCAAAGGAGCTATGTGATATTGGCCATATCATGTCACGTTTATTATTTGATTGCATGTGATGTTTATCATGTTTTGCATCTTGTTTACTTAGAACGACGGTAGTAAATAAGATGATCCCTCATAACAATTTCAAGAAGTGTTCTCCCCTAACTGTGCACCGTTGCTAAAGTTCGTCGTTTCGAAGCACGCCGTGATGATCGGGTGTGATAGATCCTTACGTTCACATACAACGGGTGTAAGACAGTTTTACACATGCAAAACACTTAGGGTTAACTTGACGAGCCTAGCATGTGCATAGACGTGGCCTCGGAACACAGAAGACTGAAAGGTCGAGCATGAGTCGTATAGAAGATACGATCAACATGAAGATGTTCACCGACGTTGACTAGTCCGTCTCACGTGATGATCGGACACGGTCTAGTTAACTCGGATCATGTAATACTTAGATGACTAGAGGGATGTCTAATCTAAGTGGGAGTTCATTAATAATTTGATTAGATGAACTTGATTATCATGAACTTAGTCTAAATTCTTTACAATATGTCTTGTAGATCAAATGGCCAACGTAGTCCTCAACTTCAACGCGTTCCTAGAGAAAACCAAGCTGAAAGACGATGGCAACAACTATACGGACTGGGTCCGGAACCTGAGGATCATCCTCATAGCTGCCAAGAAAGATTATGTCCTACAAGCACCGCTAGGTGATCCACCCGTCCCACAGAACCAAGACGTTATGAACGCTTGGCAGACACGTGTTGACGACTACTCCCTCGTTCAGTGCGGCATGCTTTACAGCTTAGAGCCCGGGCTCCAAAAACGTTTTGAGAGACATGGAGCATATGAGATGTTCGAAGAGCTGAAAATGGTTTTTCAAGCTCATGCCCGGATCGATATATATGAAGTCTCCGATCAGTTCTTCAGCTGTAAGATGGAGGAAAATAGTTTTGTCAGTGAGCACATACTCACTATGTCTGGGTTACATAACCGCTTGTCTCAGCTGGGAGTTAATCTCCCGGATGATGCGGTCATTGACAGAATCCTCCAGTCGCTTCCACCAAGCTACAAGAGCTTTGTGATGAACTTCAACATGCAGGGGATGCAAAAGACCATTCCTGAGTTGTTCTCAATGCTGAAATCAGCGGAGCTAGAAGTCAAGAAGGAACATCAAGTGTTGATGGTCAATAAAACCACTAAGTTCAAGAAAGGCAAGGGTAAAAAGAACTTCAAGAAAGACGGCAAGGAAGTTGCCGCGCCTGGCAAGCAAGCTGCTGGGAAGAAGCCAAAGAATGGACCCAAGCCCGAGACTGAGTGCTTTTATTGCAAAGGGAAGGGTCACTGGAAACGGAATTGCCCCAAATACTTAGCGGACAAGAAGGCCGGCAACACCAAAGGTATATTTGATATACATGTAATTGATGTGTACCTTACCAGTACTCGTAGTAACTCCTGGGTATTTGATACCGGTGCCGTTGCTCATATTTGTAACTCACAGCAGGAGCTGCGGAATAAACGGAGACTGGCGAAGGACGAGGTGACGATGCGCGTCGGAAATGGTTCCAAGGTCGATGTGATCGCCGTCGGCACGCTGCCTCTACATTTACCTACGGGATTAGTTTTAAACCTCAATAATTGTTATTTAGTGCCAAGTTTGAGCATGAACATTGTATCGGGATCTCGTTTAATTCGAGATGGCTACTCATTTAAATCTGAGAATAATGGTTGTTCCATTTATATGAGAGATATGTTTTATGGTCATGCTCCAATGGTGAATGGTTTATTCTTTATGAATCTCGAGCGTAATGCTACACATATTCATAGTGTAAGTACCAAAAGATGTAAGGTTGATAATGATAGTCCCACATACTTGTGGCACTGCCGCCTTGGTCACATAGGTGTCAAACGCATGAAGAAGCTCCACGCAGATGGACTTTTACAGTCTCTTGATTATGAATCATTTGACACGTGCGAACCATGCCTCATGGGTAAAATGACCAAGACTCCGTTCTCAGGAACAATGGAGCAAGCAACCAACTTATTGGAAATCATACATACTGATGTGTGCGGTCCAATGAGTGTTGAGGCCCGCGGTGGCTATCGTTATGTTCTCACCCTCACTGATGACTTGAGTAGATATGGGTATGTCTACTTAATGAAACACAAGTTTGAAACCTTTGAAAAGTTCAAGGAATTTCAGAGTGAGGTTAAGAATCAACGTGACAGGAAAATCAAGTTTCTACGATCAGATCGTGGAGGAGAATACTTGAGTCACGAATTTGGCACACACTTAAGAAAATGTGGAATAGTTTCACAACTCACGCCGCCTGGAACACCTCAGCGTAACGGTGTGTCCGAACGTCGTAATCGCACTCTATTAGATATGGTGCAATCTATGATGTCACTTACCGATTTACCGCTATCTTTTTGGGGCTATGCTTTAGAAACTGCCGCATTCACTTTAAATAGGGCTCCGTCGAAATCCGTTGAGACGACACCGTTTGAATTATGGTTTGGGAAGAAACCTAAGTTGTCGTTTCTAAAAGTTTGGGGATGCGATGCTTATGTCAAGAAACTTCAACCTGAAAAGTTCGAACCCAAGTCGGAAAAATGCGTCTTCATAGGATACCCAAAAGAAACTATTGGGTACACCTTCTACCTCAGATCCGAAGGCAAGATCTTTGTTGCCAAGAATGGGTCCTTTCTAGAGAAAGAGTTTCTCTCGAAAGAAGTAAGTGGGAGGAAAGTAGAGCTTGATGAAGTATTACCTCTTGAACCGGAAAATGGCGCAACTCAAGAAAATGTTCCTGAGGTACCTGCACCGACTAGAGAGGAAGTTAATGATAATGATCAAGATACTTCTGATCAAGCTCCTGCTTAAATTCGAAGGTCCACAAGGACACGTTCCGCACCAGAGTGGTACGGCAACCCTGTCTTGGAAATCATGTTGTTAGACAACGGTGAACCTTCGAACTATGAAGAAGCGATGGCGGGCCCGGATTCCGACAAATGGCTAGAAGCCATGAAATCCGAGATAGGATCCATGTATGAAAATGAAGTATGGACTTTGACTGACTTGCCCGTTGAACGGCGAGCCATAGAAAATAAATGGATCTTTAAGAAGAAGACAGACGCGGATGGTAATGTGACCATCTATAAAGCTCGACTTGTCGCTAAGGGTTATCGACAAGTTCAAGGGGTTGACTACGATGAGACTTTCTCACCGGTAGCGAAGCTAAAGTCCGTCCGAATCATGTTAGCAATTGCCGCATTTTATGATTATGAAATTTGGCAAATGGACGTCAAAACGGCATTCCTTAATGGTTTCCTTAAGGAAGAATTGTATATGATGCAGCCAGAAGGTTTTGTCGATCCTAAGAATGCTGACAAGGTGTGCAAGCTCCAACGCTCGATTTATGGGCTGGTGCAAGCATCTCGGAGTTGGAACATTCGCTTTGATGAGATGATCAAAGCGTTTGGGTTTACGCAGACTTATGGAGAAGCCTGCGTTTACAAGAAAGTGAGTGGGAGCTCTGTAGCATTTCTCATATTATATGTAGATGACATACTATTGATGGGAAATGATATAGAACTCTTGGACAGCATCAAGGCCTACTTGAAGAAGAGTTTTTCAATGAAGGACCTTGGAAAGCTGCTTATATATTAGGCATCAAAATCTATAGAGATAGATCGAGACGCCTCATAGGTCTTTCACAAAGCACATACCTTGATAAGATATTGAAGAAGTTCAATATGGATCAGTCTAAGAAGGGGTTCTTGCCTGTGTTGCAAGGTATGAAATTGAGCTCAGCTCAATGTCCGACCACGGCAGAAGATATAGAAGAGATGAGCGTCATCCCCTATGCATCAGCCATAGGTTCTATTATGTATGCCATGTTGTGTACCAGACCTGATGTAAACCTTGCCGTAAGTTTGGTAGGAAGGTACCAAAGTAATCCCGGCAAGGAACACTGGACAGCGGTCAAGAATATCCTGAAGTACCTGAAAAGGACTAAGGAAATGTTTCTCGTTTATGGAGGTGACGAAGAGCTCGTCGTAAAGGGTTACGTCGACGCTAGCTTCGACACAGATCTGGATGACTCTAAGTCATAAACCGGATACGTGTATATTTTGAATGGTGGGGCAGTAAGCTGGTGCAGTTGCAAGCAAAGCGTCGTGGCAGGATCTACATGTGAAGCGGAGTACATGGCAGCCTCGGAGGCAGCACATGAAGCAATATGGGTGAAGGAGTTCATCACCGACCTAGGAGTCATACCCAATGCGTCGGGGCCGATCAAGCTCTTCTGTGACAACACTGGAGCTATTGCTCTTGCCAAGGAGCCCAGGTTTCACAAGAAGACAAGGCACATCAAGCGTCGCTTCAACTCCATTCGTGAAAATGTTCAAGATGGAGACATAGAGATTTGTAAAGTACATACGGACTTGAATGTAGCAGATCCGTTGACTAAACCTCTCCCTAGGGCAAAACATGATCAACACCAGAATTCCATGGGTGTTCGATTCATCACAATGTAACTAGATTATTGACTCTAGTGCAAGTGGGAGACTGTTGGAAATATGCCCTAGAGGCAATAATAAAAGCATTATTATTATGTTTCCTTGTTCATGATAATTGTCTTTATTCATGCTATAATTGTGTTGTCCGGAAATCGTAATACATGTGTGAATAACAGACACCAACATGTCCCTAGTAAGCCTCTAGATGACTAGCTCGTTGATCAATAGATAGTCATGGTTTCCTGACTATGGACATTGGATGTCATTGATAACGAGATCACATCATTAGGAGAATGATGTGATGGACAAGACCCAATCCTAAACATAGCACAAGATCGTATAGTTCGTTTGCTAGAGTTTTCCAATGTCAAAGTATCTTTTCCTTAGACCATGAGATCGTGTAACTCCCGGATACCGTAGGAGTGCTTTGGGTGTGCCAAACGTCACAACGTAACTGGGTGACTATAAAGGTAGACTACGGGTATCTCCGAAAGTGTCTGTTGGGTTGACATGGATCAAGACTGGGATTTGTCACTCCGTATGACGGAGAGGTATCACTGGGCCCACTCGGTAATGTATCATCATAATGAGCTCAAAGTGACCAAGTGTCTGGTCACGGGATCATGCATTACGGTACGAGTAAAGTGACTTGCCGGTAACGAGATTAAACGAGGTATTGGGATACCGACGATCGAATCTCGGGCAAGTAACATATCGATTGACAAAGGGAATTGCATACGGGGTTGATTAAATCCTCGACATCGTGGTTCATCCGATGAGATCATCGTGGAGCATGTGGGAGCCAACATGGGTATCCAGATCCCGCTGTTGGTTATTGACCGGAGATCGTCTCGGTCATGTCTGCTTGTCTCCCGAACCCGTAGGGTCTACACACTTAAGGTTCGGTGACGCTAGGGTTGTGAAGATATGTATATGCAGTAAACCGAATATTGTTCGGAGTCCCGGATGAGATCCCGGACGTCACGAGGAGTTCCGGAATGGTCCGGAGGTAAAGAATTATATATAGGAAGTGCTGTTTCGGCCATCGGGACAAGTTTTGGGGTTATCGGTATTGTACCGGGACCACCGGAGGGGTCCCGGGGGCCCACCAGGTGGGGCCACCTGTCCCGGGGGGGCACATGGGCTGTAGGGGGTGCGCCTTGGCCTACATGGGCCAAGGGCACCAGCCCCACTAGGCCCATGCGCCTAGGGTTTCCATGGGGGAGGAGTCCCACTAGTGGAAGGCACCCCGAGGTGCCTTGGGGGGGAGGGAAACCTCCCCTTGGCCGCCGCACCTAGGAGATTGGATCTCCTAGGCTGCGCACCACCCCCCCTTGGCCCTCCTATATATAGTGGGGGAGAGGAGGGACTTCATACCCCAGCCCCTGGCGCCTCCTTCTCTCCCCGTTACGTCTCTCCCTCATAGCATTGGCGAAGCCCTGCTACTGTGACGCCCTGCATCCACCACCACGCCGTCGTGCTGCTGGATCTTCGTCAACCTCTCCTTTCCCCTTGCTGGATCAAGAAGGAGGAGACGTCTCCCGTCCCGTACGTGTGTTGAACGCGGAGGTGCCGTCCGTTCGGCGCTTGGTCATCGGTGATTTCGATCACGTCGTGTTCGACTACATCATTACCGTTCTTTGAACGCTTCCGTGCGCGATCTACAAAGGTATGTAGATGCATCCGATTACTCGTTGCTAGATGAACTCCTAGATGGATCTTAGTGAAACGAGTAGGAAATTTTTTGTTTTCTGTAACGTTCCCCAACAGCCTATTCACCCCCCCCCCCCTCTAGTCAACCATATCGATCCTTTCACCTAGAGGCAATAATAAAGTTATTATTCATTTCCTCATATCATGATAAATGTTTATTATTCATGCTAAAATTGTATTAACCGAAAACTTAGTACATGTGTGAATACATAGACAAACAGAGTGTCACTAGTATGCCTCTACTTGACTAGCTCGTTAATCAAAGATGGTTATGTTTCCTAACCATAGACATGAGTTGTCATTTGATTAATGGGATCACATCATTAGAAGAATGATGTGATTGACTTGACCCATTCTGTTAGCTTCGCACTTGATCGTTTAGTTCACTGCTATTGCTTTCTTCATGACTTATACATGTTCCTATGACTATGAGATTATGTAACTCCCGATTACCGGAGGAACACTTTGTGTGCTACCAAACGTCACAACATAATTGAGTGATTATAAAGGTGCTCTATAGGTGTCTCCGATGGTACTTGTTGAGTTGGCATAAATCAAGATTAGGATTTGTCACTCCACTTGTCGGGGAGTTATCTCTGGGCCCACTCGGTAATGCACATCACTATAAGCCTTGCAAGCATTGTAACTAATGAGTTAGTTGCGGGATGATGTATTACGAAACGAGTAAAGAGACTTGCCGGTAACGAGATTGAACTAGGTATTGAGATACCGACGATCGAATCTCGGGCAAGTAACATATCGATGACAAAGGGAACAACGTATGTTGTCATGCGGTTTGACCCATAAAGATCTTCGTAGAATATGTGGGAGCCAATATGAACATCCAGGTTCCGCTATTGGTTATTGACCGGAGACGTGTCTCGGTCATGCCTACATAGTTCTCGAACCCGTACGTTCCGCATGCTTAAAGTTTGGTGACGATCGTTATTATGAGTTTTTGTGTTTTGATGTACCGAAGGTAGTTCGGAGTCTCGGATATGATCACGAACATGACGAGGAGTCTCGAAATGGTCGAGACGTAAAGATCGATATATTGGACGACTATATTCAGACACCGGAAGTGTGAAAACCGAGGTGCTGGAGGGTTACCGGAACCCCCCCCCCCCCGGAGAAATAGTGGGCCTTATGGGCCTTAGTGGAGAGAGAGAGGACTGGCCTAGGGCAGGCCGTGCACCCCTCCCCCTCTAGTCCGAATTGGACTAGGAGAGGGGGGGGGGCGGCGCCCCCCCCCTTTCCTTCTCCCCCTCCCCCTTCCTTTCCCCCTCCTTGTAGGAGTAGGAAAGAGGGGAATCCTACTCCTACTAGGAGAAGGATTCCTCCTCCTGGCGCGCACTCTAGGGCCGGCCGGCCTCCCCCCTTGCTCCTTTATAGACGGGGGCAGGGGGCACCTCTAGACACACAAGTTGATCTATTGATCTATTCCAGCCGTGTGTGGTGCCCCCTCCACCATAATCCACCTCGATTATATCGTAGCGGTGCTTAGGCGAAGCCCTGCGTCGGTAGCATCATCATCACCGTCATCACGCCGTCGTGCTGACAAAACTCTTCCGTGAAGCTCTGCTGGATCGGAGTTCGTGGGACGTCATCGAGCTGAACGTGTGCTGAACTCGGAGGTGTCGTGCGTTCGGTACTTGGATCAGTTGGATCGTGAAGAAGTACGACTACATCAACCACGTTGTGCTAACGCTTCCGCTTTTGGTCTATGAGGGTATGTGGACACACTCTCCCCTCTCGTTGCTCTGCATCACCATGATCCTGTGTGTGCGTAGGAAATTTTTTGAAACTACTACGTTCCCCAACAGTGGCATCCGAGCCAGGTTACGTGTAGATGTTATATGTACGAGTAGAACACAAGTGATTTGTGGACGATACAAGTCATACTGCTTACCAGCATGTCACGCTTTGGTTCGGCGGTATTGTTGGATGAAGCGGCCCGGACCGACATTACACGTACGCTTACGCGAGACTGGTTCTACCGACGTGCTTTGCACACAGGTGGCTGGCGGGTGTCAGTTTCTCCAACTTTAGTTGAACCAAGTATGGCTACGCCCGGTCCTTGAGAAGGTTAAAACAGCACTAACTTGACAAACTATCGTTGTGGTTTTGATGCGTAGGTAAGAACGGTTCTTTCTCAGCCCGTAGCAGCCACGTAAAACTTGCAACAACAAAGTAGAGGACGTCTAACTTGTTTTTGCAGGGCATGTTGTGATGTGATATGATCAAGACATGATGCTATATTTTATTGTATGAGATGATCATGTTTTGTAACTGAGTTATCGGCAACTACCAGGAGCCATATGGTTGTCGCTTTATTGTATGCAATGCAATCGCCCTGTAATTGCTTTACTTTATCAGTAAGCGGTAACGATGCTACGATGAAGATCAAGGTGTCGCACCGGTGACAATGGTGATCATGACGATGATACGTCTCCAACGTATCTATAATTTTTGATTGCTCCATGCTATATTATCTACTGTTTTGGACAATATTGGGCTTTATTATCCATTTTTATATTATTTTTGGGACTAACCTAGTAACCGGAGGCCCAGCCCAGAATTTCTGTTTTTGCCTATTTCAGTGTTTCGAAGAAAAGGAATATCAAACGGAGTTGAAACGGAATGAAACCAAGTGGAGAAGTTATTTTTGGAAGGAAAGCTAACGGAAAAACTTGGAGTGCACGTCAGGAAAGGAACAAGGGAGCCACGAGGCAGGGGGCGCGCCCACCCCCCTAGGGCGCGCCCTCCACCCTCGTGGGCCCCTTGTGGCTCCCCTGACGTTTCTCTTTCACCCATATATACCCACGTACCCCCTAAAACTATCGAAGAACACAGTAGATCAGGAGTTCCGCCGCCAGAAGCCTCCGTAGCCACCAAAACCCAATCTAGACCCGTTCCGGCACCCTATCAGAGGGGGGGGGAATCCCTCTCCGGTGGCCATCTTCATCATCCCGGTGCTCTCCATGATGAGGAGGGAGTAGTTCTCCCTCGGGCTGAGGGTATGTACCAGTAGCTATGTGTTTGATCTCTCTCTCGTATTCTTGACGTGATACGATCTTGATGTATCGCGAGCTTTGCTATTATATTTGGATCCTATGATGTTTTCTCCCCCTCTACTCTCTTGTAATGGATTGAGTTTCCCCTTTGAAGTTATCTTATCGGATTGAGTCTTTAAAGATTTGAGAACACTTGATGTATGTCTTGCCGTGCGTATTTGTGGTGACAATGGGATACCACGTGATTCACTTGATGTATGTTTTGGTGATCAACTTGCGGGTTCCGCCCATGAACCTATGAATAGGGGTTGGCACACGTTTTCGTCGTGATTCTCCGGTAGAAACATTGGCACTCTTTGAGGTTCTATGTGTTGGTTGAATAGATGAATCTAAGATTGTGTGATGCATATCGTATAATCATACCCACGGATACTTGAGGTGACATTGGAGTATCTAGGTGACATTAGGGTTTTGGTTGATTTGTGTCTTAATGTGTTATTCTAGTACGAACTCTAGGGCTGTTTGTGACACTTATAGGAATAGCCCAACGGATTGATTGGAAAGAATAACTTTGAGGTGGTTTCGTACCCTACCATAATCTCTTCGTTCGTTCTCCGCTATTAGTGACTTTGGAGTGACTCTTTGTTGCATGTTGAGGGATAGTTATGTGATCCAATTATGTTATTATTGTTGAGAGGACTTGCACTAGTGAAAGTATGAACCCTAGGCCTTGTTTCCTAGCATTGCAATACCGTTTACGCTCACTTTTATCATTCATTACCTTGCTGTTTTTATGTTTTCAGATTACAAAAACTATTATCTACCATCCATATACCACTTGTATCACCATCTCTTCACCGAACTAGTGCACCTATACAATTTACCATTGTATTGGGTGTGTTGGGGACACAAGAGACTCTTTGTTATTTGGTTGCACAGTTGTTTGAGAGAGACCATCTTCATCCTACGCCTCCTACGGATTGATAAACCTTAGGTCATCCACTTGAGGGAAATCTTCTGTTGTCCTACAAACCTCTGCACTTGGAGGCCCAACAACGTCTACAAGAAGAAGGTTGTGTAGTAGACATCAGACGGTGCTTCGGAGATGGAGATCACAAGCACAAGATGATGATGGCCATATCATATCACTTATATTGATCACATGTGACGTTTATCTTTTATGCATCTTATTTTGCTTAGATCGACGGTAGCATTATAAGATGATCTCTCACTAAATTTCAAGGTACAAGTGTTCTCCCTGAGTATGCACCCTTGTGAAAGTTCGTCGTGCCGAGACACAATGTGATGATCGGGTGTGATAAGCTCTACGTTCACATACAACGGTTGCAAGCCAGTTTGCACATGCATAATACTTGGGTTAAACTTGACGAGCCTAGCATATGCAGATATGGCCTCGGAACACTGGAGATCGAAAGGTCGAGCGTGAATCATATAGAAGATATGATCAACATAGTGATGTTCTCCATTGAAAACTACTCCATCTCACGTTTTGATCGGACATGGTTTAGTTGATATGGATCATGTGATCACTTAGATGATTAGAGGGATGTCTATCTAAGTGGGAGTTCTTTAATAATTTGATTAACTGAACTTTAATTTACCATGAACTTAGTACCTGATAGTATTTTGCGTGTTTATGTTATTGTAGATAGATGGCCCGTGTTGTTGGTCTGTTGAATTTTAATGCGTTTCTTGAGAAAGCAAAGTTAAAAGATGATGGTAGCAATTACACGGACTGGGTCCGTAACTTGAGGATTATCCTCATTGCTGCATAGAAGAATTACGTCCTGGAAGCACCGCTAGGTGCCAAACCTGCTGCAGGAGCAACACCAGATGTTATGAATGTCTGGCAGAGCAAAGCCGATGACTACTTGATAGTTCAGTGTGCCATGCTTTACGGCTTAGAACTGGGACTTCAACGACGTTTTGAACGTCATGGAGCATATGAGATGTTCCAGGAGTTGAAGTTAATATTTCAAGCAAATGCCCGGATTGAGAGATATGAAGTCTCCAATAAGTTCTACAGCTGCAAGATGGAGGAGAATAGTTTTGTCAGTGAACATATAGTCATATACTCAGAATGTCTGGGTACCATAACCACTTGACTCAACTAGGAGTTAGTCTTCCTGTTGATAGTGTCATTGACAGAGTTCTTCAATCACTTCCACCGAGCTACAAGAGCTTCGTGATGAACTATAACATGCAAGGGATGGATAAGACAATTCTCGAGCTCTTCGCAATGCTAGAGGCTGCGGAGGTAGAAATCAAGAAGGAGCATCAAGTGTTGATGGTTAACAAGACCACCAGTTTCAAGAAAAAAGGTAAAGGGAAGAAGAAAGGGAACTTCAAGAAGAACGACAAACAAGTTGCTGCTCAAGAGAAGAAACCCAAGTCTGGACATAAGCCTGAGACTAAGTTCTTCTACTGCAAACAGACTGGTTACTGGAAGCGGAACTGCCCCAAGTATTTGGCGGATAAGAAGGATGGCAAGGTGAACAAAGGTATATGTGATATACATGTTA
Organism: Triticum urartu; assembly: GCF_003073215.2. Lineage (NCBI taxonomy): Eukaryota > Viridiplantae > Streptophyta > Magnoliopsida > Poales > Poaceae > Triticum > Triticum urartu. The sequence continues at coordinate 1,694,016 of NC_053028.1, read as the reverse complement.
TTGATGTGTACCTTACTAATTCACGCAGTAGTGCCTGGGTATTTGATACTAGTTCTGTTGCTAATATTTGCAACTAGAAACAGGGACTACAGATTAAGCTAAGATTGGCAAAGGACAAGGTGACGATGCGCGTGGGAAATGGTTCCAAAGTCGATGTGATCGTAGTCGGCACGCTACCTCTACATCTACCTTCGAGATTAATATTAGACCTGAATAATTGTTATTTGGTGCCAGCGTTGATAATGAACATTATATCTGGATCTTGTTTGATGCGAGACGGTTATTCATTTAAATCAGAGAATAATGGTTATGCACCCTTAAAGAGTAGTCTATTCTTTTTGAATCTCGATAGTGGAGATACACATATTCATAGTATTGAAGCTAAAAGATGCAGAGTTGATAATGATAGTGCAACTTATTTGTGGCACTGCCGTTTAGGTCATATTGGTATAAAGCGCATGAAGAAACTCCATTCTGGTGGACTTCTGGAATCACTTGATCATGAATCACTTGGTACTTGCAAATCGTGCCTCATGGGCAAGATGACTAAAACGCCGTTCTCCGGAACTATGGAACGAGCAACAGAATTGTTGGAAATCATACAATATTACGGATGATTTGAGCAGATATGGGTATATCTACTTGATGAAACATAAGTCTGAAACATTTGAAAAGTTCAAAGAATTTCAGAGTGAAGTGGAAAATCATCGTAACAAGAAAATAAAGTTTCTACGATCTGATCGTGGAGGAGAATATTTGAGTTACAAGTTTAGTCTTCATTTGAAACAATGCGGAATAGTTTCGCAACTAACGCCACCCGGAACACCACAGCGTAATGGTGTGTCTGAATGTCGTAATCGTACTTTACTAGATATGGTGCGATCTATGATGTCTCTTACTGATTTACCGCTATCATTTTGGGGTTATGCTTTAGAGACGGTTGCATTCATGTTAAATAGGGCACCATCTAAATCCATTGAGACGACTCCTTATGAACTGTGGTTTGGCAAGAAACCAAAGTTGTCGTTTCTTAAAGTTTGGGGCTGCGACGCTTATGTGAAAAGGCTTCAACCCGATAAGCTCGAACCCAAATCGGAGAAATGTGTCTTCATAGGATACCCAAAAGAAACAGTTGGGTACACCTTCTATCTCAGATCCGAAGGCAAGACTTTTGTTGCTAAAAATGGATCCTTTCTAGAGGAGTTTCTCTCGAAAGAAGTGAGTGGGAGGAAAGTAGAACTTGATGAGGTAACGGTACCTGCTCCCTTATTGGAAAGTAGTTCATCACAGAAACCGGTTCCTGTGACACCTACACCAATTAGTGAGGAAGCTAATGATAATGATCATGAAACTTCAAATCGCAAACTGGATACGTGTTTATATTGAACGGTGGAGCTGTCAGTTGGAGCAGTTCTAAACAAAGCGTCGTGGCGGGATCTACGTGTGAAGCGGAGTACATTGCTGCTTCGGAAGCAGCAAATGAAGGAGTCTGGATGGAGTTCATATTCGATCTAGGTGTCATACCTAGTGCATTGGGTTCAATGAAAATCTTTTGTGAAAATACTGGTGCAATTGCTTTGGCAAAGGAATCCAGATTTCACAAGAGAACCAAGCACATCAAGAGACGCTTCAACTCCATCGTCCGGGATCAAGTCCAGGTGGGAGACATGAAGATTTGCAAGATACATACGGATCTGAATGTTGCAGACCCGTTAACTAAGCCTCTTCCACGAGCAAAACATGATCAGCACCAAGACTCCATGGGTGTTAGAATCATTACTGTGTAATCTAGATTATTGACTCTAGTGCAAGTGGGAGACTGAAGGGAATATGCCCTAGAGGCAATAATAAATTTATTATTTATTTCCTCATATCATGATAGATGTTTATTATTCATGCTAGAATTGTATTAACCGGAAACTTAGTACATGTGTGAATACATAGACAAATAGAGTGTCACTAGTATGCCTCTACTTGACTAGCTCGTTAATCAAAGATGGTTATGTTTCCTAACCATAGACATGAGTTGTCATTTGATTAATGGGATCACATCATTAGGAGAATGATGTGATTGACTTGACTCATTCCATTAGCTTAGCACTTGATCGTTTAGTTTTCTGCTATTGCTTTCTTCATGACTTATACATGTTCCTATGACTATGAGATTATGCAACTTCCGATTACCGGAGGAACACTTTGTGTGCTACCAAACGTCACAACATAATTGGGTGATTATAAAGGTGCTCTACAGGTGTCACTAGTAGAAAAAGGGCCATTTGTCCCGGTTCATAAGGCCCATCTGTCCTGGTTGGGGAACCAGGACTAAGGGGTCGTTACTAATGCCCTAGGCCTTTAGTCCCGGTTCTTATACCAACCGGGACAGATGGGCCTCCACGTGGCCGCTCCGGAAGCCCTGGCACGAGGGCCTTTGGTCCCGGTTGGTAGCACCAACCGGGACCAATAAGCTTCCACGCGTCAGCATTTCAGGGGCTAGTTTTTTTAAGGAGGTGGTTTATGGGTTTTGAGGGTTAAGTTAGGTTGGTATAGGTAGGTAATAGGATGTGTCCTCTCTTATCTCTGTTCTACTGCTACTGCTATGCCTAAACATGACTTAGATTGAAGTGATACAACATGTGGTGCATGTCGAAAGTAATACTAATCCTAACTTGATCAAGTTTGGATTGTACTACTTTTGACGTGCACCACATGCATGTTGCCTTCACTTCAATCCAATCCATGTTCATTTCACCCGCTGATATATAATAACTCTTCATGCTCGCATCATGCATCATCATATATAATAACAAGTCTACTAATCATCATCATACAACTTCTACTCGTTATTAATAACAAGTCATACGATCATCATCCTCATAGTCATCGAACCAACCCTGCTTAATTGTTCTTAGCACATGATCATCAGTATTAGGTAGGACCTAAATACCCTCTTTAAGGTAAAATGGCATAAAACAATATAGACCCTGACTCTCCATTATGGAGAATGGAGATCATCCTGTCTCCAATTCTTGTGCTTCGCTTCCTTTTGCTTCCAAGAACCTCCTTATGACTGTCCATACATTTTTTCCATCATTTGATTTGCATGTCTCCATTCCTTTTAGAAATCTGGTATGGACAGTTGAGATTCATAGGATGACCTGGCTGTATGTTCAAAACATGAAGGCTACCTTTCTGATACATCAAATGAGGCACACAATTCTCTGGGATTATCTGTTGAAAAACATAGTAATAACTTCATAGTTAGCAATGATGTACTAGTTTTACAAGTATGCAAAAGATGCACGGATGTCGTAATAGTAAAAAATCTTACCAGGATGTCTCCATGTTAGTTACCGTAGTTGAACACATGCACTAGTGGCACGTATTGACCATAATGTTGAGGAGTTTGATTGTAGATATTGTAATTCTCAATGTCATTACAAAATCTGACCAGATGATTTTTCTCCTTGTAAGTTAATTCGGAGCCATCGGTGTAGTGGCTTTTGTCTACCATCTCCCGCACATTCTTTGAAGAATGAAAATAAGCTGTCAATGGAAATAAGCTGTCAACTATTTTGAAATAAACAATATAAATTAGCTAATAATTATGTTTGAGAAACTAAACTCACATAGCGGTACAATTGGAGGCGTATCAACAAGGACCCAAATGTCCATATTGTCTTGCTTGATTTCAGGATCACCAAGATCCATGGTGACAAGCATACCCTCATCAAAATCATACATCTTGCAAAGTGCTTCCCATTTTTTTGCAACCAAAATGGGTTACGCTCTCAGAATTGTACAGCTTTACTTCAAAATCCACATCATGATGAGTCCTTAGGTGAATTTTCTTTGTTTCAAAACTTTCATGGTCTTCAAAACCCATCCTCTTCAAGACATAGCGCCTTGCATGGCATGGGATAAGCTACTCGAATTGCAAAAGATGAGAATTACACATTGAAATAGTTGTAGTCATGCTTAGTTACGAAAAAACACTTGTCGTCGTTGCGTACCGTTTCAACATCGAAGGTCTCCTCGAGCTTAATGCTGAAGCGCCGATCATCGTCCAGGTGAGGCATGTCGCACAGACCTCGATCGTCCTAGCACCAGCTACACTCCCCCGGGAGACTTTCGTCGTCTGATGACGACATTTCCTACGTTCATATATTCAAAGATTAAACTTGTACAATTAGATATATGTACTACAAAAACTAAATTAGATCATTATTATTCATCACGGGTTGACTATCGGTCTGTCGAGTCTTTTCTTGAAAACTCTCAGCTCACGTGGTGTATATATTCGACTCTCGGTGATGGTCTCTCCTCACTTTGTCCCCGAGTGCATTACACCAAGATGTCTAGCACACGGGAACGAAGGAGAAGCGACCCCCACGACAAGAGTCGGGATTCTTCGTCCTCTCATATATATATGGTGGAACTCTTCCTCACTGATTCCTCTCTGACATTTTCGACCGTCGGTGATGGTCGTTACTCCTTCTTCCCCTAGTGCATAACAAAGGTCTAGCACCCGGAGAAGAAGGAGAAACGACCCCCACGACAACAGTCGGGCTTCTTTGTCCTCTCATATATGGTGGAGACTCGACAGACTTAAAGTCAACCCGAAATATCGTTTAATTATCTTTCTCAAAAAGGATTTGGCTTGTCTCACCTTGAGGTCGGAGGGGGTCGGTGACGGGGACGATGGCGGGGATGATGGAGGGGGGCTCCTAGATTTCCTGAAAACAAAAACCCTATAAGCTATCAACTAATCATATGCATACGCCTTGCATAGTGCTCTCCAATTTTAGCATTCAAAGTAGGAGTGGTTGTCGGTGTCAAAACCGGCGGATCTCGGATAGGGGGTCCCGAACTGTGCGTGTAGGCCGGATGGTAACAGGAGGCAGGGAACACGATGTTTTACCCAGGTTCGGGCCCTCTTGATGGAGGTAAAACCCTACGTCCTGCTCGATTTATTCTTGATGATATGGGTATTACAAGAGTAGATCTACCATGAGATCAAGGAGGCTAAACCCTAGAAGCTAGCCTATGGTATGATTGTCTCCCTTTTCTATCGGCTAGCCTGGCCTCGGTTTATATAATGCACCAGAGGCCTAGGATAACAAGAGTCCTAGCCGAATACGCCGGTGGCGTGGAGTCCTTGTCTTGATCGCCAAGTCTTCTGGAATTTTCCTTGTATGCGGCAGCTGTCCGAACTGGCCCATGAGTATACGGCCACGGGGGTCCTCGGCCCAATCTAATAGATCGGGAGATGATGTGTTGAGTACCCCCTAGTCCATGACACCGTCAGTGGTTTTCCAATTTGAGCATTCAATAAGCAAAATCAAATCACAAAATCAAGTAGTATTAAAATTAGGATGCATTCAATTATAAGCAAAACTACATCATCTCTTGCATCCGTACATCGTCGAATATTATCACTAATACATCTCGAATACTATCATACATATAACATCGCTAGTACAGCTAGAACCGTAGCGCCCGACGGGTGTCGGCACGGGCGGTGGACACCCAAAGAGAAGGAACCATCACAGGATCGCTCCAGTGAGATCCCTGAAGAACCTGCCAGGTATTGTCGAACCTGCCCTCCAACGCAACCATGTAGCGACGGATGTGCTCGTCCTCCTCGCTGACACTGTGACGTACCACCTCCGCGGTGTCCGGAAGCCTCGACACCGTCACTGACCCACGCGACCGCCACCAAACAAGGATCGGGTCAACGACGGGCTGGCTCCTCACCAACCTACGCCCCCCGGAAGGTAGCACATCCCAAAACCATCCTGGCGGAGCCCAGTCCCGGACATGGCCCCTCTGATCAAGCCGGCCTCCTCCGCGGAGTCGACGACGAGGATGCGGGATAGGCATCGTCGACGTCGATGCGGGAATAATTGCTTTAACTAAAAAATAAACTAGTTCTATTAATTTTCTTGCTAAAAATAAACTACTTCTATATATAGTAAAATAAAGTAGTTTTCTTAAATAAACTAGTTCAACTACTACTAAGCACTTAATTACTATAAATAAAATAAAGTAGTACTTACTAAAAACAAACTATTTCTATATATAGTAAAATAAAGTAGTTTTATTAAATCAACTAGTTCAACTACTAATTAAGCACTTATTATAAATAAAATAAAGTAGTACTTACTAAAAATAAGAAGAGGAAGAAGAAGGAAAAGAAGAAAGAAAGAAAAAGAAGAAGAAGAAAAAATAGAAAATAGAATAATCTATTTTATTTTTTCTTCTTCTCCTCTATTCCTTCTTCTTCTCCTCTTTTTTTCCTTCTTTTTCCTCTTCTTTTTCCTCTTCATTTTCTTCTTCTTTTTCCTCTTCTTTTTCTTCTAAATATGAACATATATACATAAAAGACGTTGATCATACACAATTTTAATATGAGCTTTAACTTACTAAATTCTATGAACAAAAAAAAACTCCACAAACATCTCATCTCATCTCCACAAAACACATCTCATATCATATCATTTCATCCAAAAATAATTCTTTGAACATTCGTTGCATATGAACATACATACATTTACTTTTTTTTCTTAAATGTAATATATGAACATTTTCTTAAATGAGCATATGAACATACATATCACCAAAAAATAGACCTTTTTCTTTGCATATGTACATAAAAAAATCTATACACATCAATCCATCCATCCATATATATAAATACATCAATCCATCCATAACAATTAAAGAAAAAAAATCTATGAACCTAAAAAATTCTAGGAAACAGGGGCAAGGGTGGCGGCGGCAACGCGTAGGGGCAGGGGCGGTGGCGGCGGCAACTCGCAGGGCAGGGGCGGCGGCGGTGGTAGCACAGGGCAGGGGCGGCGGCAGTGGTAGCGCAGGGCAGGGGCGGCAGCGCGCAGCGGCGGCGCAGGGGGAAGGGGAGCGGAGCTCACTGGGGGCGGCGGCGGCAGCGCGCAGGGGCAGGGGCGGTGGCAGCGCAGGGTAGGGGCGGCGGCGTAGGGCAGGGGAGGAGGGGGCAGAGCTCACTGGGGGCGGCGGAGCTCACTGGGGGAGCGTGCAGGCTCGGGGAAGGGCGGCGCAACCTGGCGGCGTCGAGGAGGATCGGCGTCGTCGGGCGGCAACTGGCGATGAAATCTGAAAAAAAAATACTAAGTGCTGGCTTATATAGGAAAGGCTTTAGTCCCGGTTCGTGGCAACAACCAGGACCAAAGCCCCCCTTTTAGTCCTGGTTGGTGCCACCAACCGGGACCAAAGGCCTCTTTTCAGCAGCCCAAAGGGCGAGAAGCAGAGGCCTTTAGTCCCGGTTGGTGGCACCAACCGGGACTAAAGGGGGGCTTTGGTCCCGGTTCTACCAACCGGGACCAAAGGCCTGCGCCTGCCAAAGCCACGGTGCGGTGGGATGTTTAGTCCCACCTTGCTAGCCGAGGAGCGGCATGACCTGTTTATAAGCCCTGCCCCGCCATCTCTATTGAACTCTGAATTGCAGGCCTCTGGGCCTAAGGGCATCTCCAGCCGTTCGGCCCCCCAAGGCGCCTAAATAGAGCGGCCTGGGGGCGTGCTGGCACTAGTTCGGCCCCTGGGGGCGACCTAGCTCCCAGTCACGCCCCCAAGCGCCGGCCCCAGGATGCGGGAAATTTAAACTTGGTCGTTCCCGCTCTCAAAAGACGCCACAAATCCGGCGATCAGACATAGTCTGGCGTTACAAAAAACAGAGCGCCACACGCCGCAAGTTCACGTGCGCAATGATTCACTCGGCGGGGTCGGCTCCAGGCGTTGGTGGAGTCGGCGAGCGCGGGCTCGGCGGTGTCGGAGCTGCTTCATTGCTGGGCTGTGTCGGCGCGGCTTCGGCACTGCTGGGCGGCGATGTAGAGGCGTCGTTCGGGCTTGGCGTCCGTGTGGTCGTGGGCGCAGGAGCTTGCGTCGTCGGCGTTGCCGTCTGCATCTGGTTCAGGATGAGGCCGTGCTCCGCCATGTACCACGCCCTGAGCTGCTCGTCGTTGCTCTGGAGCATGTCCGCCCCGCCCATCAGAAAAGCCATGTCGGTGTTCCTCTTCTTCGCGGCGACGTTCATCTGGAGCAGGTCGAGCTCGATGGCGCTGTTCTTCATCAGTGATGACCACCGCGCCTCGGTCTTCTCTTCACGTAGGACGGCCCGGGCCTGGGCGTCGGTGAGGCAATGCTCGATGGACTCCTGCACTCGCGTGGTTGGCGCGCCGGCGTGTTTCCCCTTCTTTGCCAATTTGTGGCCGTCTGGCCGCCCCTCTGACGCGCCCGGAGTCATCGCGTCCGGCTTGTATGTCTCCTTGGCCTTGTCGAGGGCACGTCGGACTTCCGCCCACTTCTCGCACTTGTCAATGCGCTTGTAGACGTGGAGGTGCTTGAAGTCGGCGTCTTGGTTGTCGCGCCGATACATGGTGAACATACGCAGCAGCTGCGCGGAGGAAAAAACAGTTGGCGGGCGGCGGGTGTAGACGACGAAGAGATGCGGGCGAACAGCGTGCGTACCTGATCCTCAACGCTGGCGCCGCTCTCCGTGCGAGCCGCGACCTCCTCAACGATTCCATGCTATTTGTTGCACGCCAACTAGATACGCCCCCAATGGTTCGCCATCGCCTTGGAGCCACGCTGCATGTAGACGCCTTTGAAGTACGGGTCGACGAGCTTCCGCTCGTCGAACTCGGCCTTGATGCAGTCCCAGTACGTCTCCAAGCTCTGGTTCGCACCGGTGGTCGGGTCGAGGCAGACGACTTTCCATGCTTCGGCGCCCCTTCTCCTCTTTGGACGTCCACTTGATGCGCGGTTCGCCTGACCTAGCCGCCCGCTTCTTCTTCTTCTGGCGCCCCTTCGTCGGAACAGGAGCCGGCTCCTCCTCCCCCCCTCCTCCTCCTCGTCCTCCTCCTCCTTCTCGGGTTCCTGCACTTCGTGCGCGTCC